>NW_027314930.1:0-139480 GCF_023375885.2 Dermacentor andersoni | reverse complement strand
TGCACATGCATCTTTTGGTAGACGCGGATGAAGTTTTCTGCAAAACCACAAGATGTGCATGCAAATGGTTGCTTTTTGCAGAACGCGCACGTGGATTTCTACCAAACGACGTGCTAAGCATGCCGATGCTGCTCTTTTTAGATCCGCGCACGGATTTGTGCGAAAATGCGTTTTAAGCATGCACATGCATCTTTTGGTAGACGCGGGATGACGTTTTCTGCAAAACCACAAGTTGTGCATGCAAATGGTGCTTTTTGCAGAACGCGCTCGTGGATTTCTACCAAACGACGTGCTAAGCATGCCGATGCTGCTCTTTTTATCACCCGCGCACGCATTTGTGGCGAAAACGCGTTTTAAGCATGCACATGCATCTTTTGGTAGACGCGGATGAAGTTTTCTGCAAAACCACAAGATGTGCATGCAAATGGTGCTTTTTGCAGAACGCGCACGTGGATTTCTACCAAACGACGTGCTAAGCATGCCGATGCTGCTCTTTTTAGCACCCGCGCACGGATTTGTGCGAAAACGCGTTTTAAGCATGCACATGCATCTTTTGGTAGACGCGGATGAAGTTTTCTGCAAAACCACAAGATGTGCATGCAAATGGTGCTTTTGGCAGAACGCGCACGTGGATTTCTACCAAACGACGTGCTAAGCTTGCCGATGCTGCTCTTTTTAGCACCCGCGCACGGATTTGTGCGAAAACGCGTTTTTAAGCATGCACATGCATCTTTTGGTAGACGCGGATGAAGTTTTCTGCAAAACCACAAGATGTGCATGCAAATGGTGCTTTTTGCAGAACGCGCACGTGGATTTCTACCAAACGACGTGCTAAGCATGCCGATGCTGCTCTTTTAGCACCCGCGCACGGATTTGTGCGAAAACGCGTTTTAAGCATGCACATGCATCTTTTGGTAGACGCGGATGAAGTTTTCTGCAAAACCACAAGATGTGCATGCAAATGGTGCTTTTGGCAGAACGCGCACGTGGATTTCTACCAAACGACGTGCTAAGCTTGCCGATGCTGCTCTTTTTAGCACCCGCGCGCACGGATTTGTGCGAAAACGCGTTTTAAGCATGCACATGCATCTTTTGGTAGACGCGGATGAAGTTTTCTGCAAAACCACAAGATGTGCATGCAAAATGGTGCTTTTGGCAGAACGCGCACGTGGATTTCTACCAAACGACGTGCTAAGCATGCCGATGCCGCTATTTTTAGCACCCGCGCACGCATTTGCGCGAAAACGCGTTTTAAGCATGCACATGCATCTTTGGTAGACGCGGATGAAGTTTTCTGCAAAACCACAAGATGTGCATGCAAATGGTGCTTTTTGCAGAACGCGCACGTGGATTTCTACCAAACGATCGTGCTAAGCATGCCGATGCTGCTCTTTTTAGCACCCGCGCCCGCATTTGTGCGAAAACGCGTTTTTAAAGCATGCACATGCATCTTTTGGTAGGCGCGGATGAAGTTTTCTGCAAAACACAACATGTGCATGCAAATGGTGCTTTTTGCAGAAACGCGCACGTGGATTTCTACCAACGACGTGCTAAGCATGCCGATGCTGCTCTTTTTAGCACCCGCGCACGCATTTGTGCGAAAACGCGTTTTTTAAGCATGCACATGCATCTTTGGTAGACGCGGATGAAGTTTTCTGCAAAAACCACAAGATGTGCATGCAAATGGTGCTTTTTGCAGAACGCGCACGTGGGATTTCTACCAAACGACGTGCTAAGCATGCCGATGCTGCTCTTTTTAGCACCCGCGCACGGATTTGTGCGAAAACGCGTTTTAAGCATGCACATGCATCTTTTGGTAGACGCGGATCGAAGTTTTCTGCAAAACCACAAGATGTGCATGCAAATGGTGCTTTTGGCAGAACGCGCACGTGGGATTTCTACCAAACGACGTGCTAAGCTTGCCGATGCTGCTCTTTTTAGCACCCGCGCACGGATTTGTGCGAAAACGCGTTTTAAGCATGCACATGCATCTTTTGGTAGACGCGGATGAAGTTTTCTGCAAAACCACAAGATGTGCATGCAAATGGTGCTTTTTGCAGAACGCGCACGTGGATTTCTACCAAACGACGTGCTAAGCATGCCGATGCTGCTCTTTTTAGCACCCGCGCACGGATTTGTGCGAAAACGCGTTTTAAGCATGCACATGCATCTTTTGGTAGACGCGGATGAAGTTTTCTGCAAAACCACAAGATGTGCATGCAAATGGTGTCTTTGGCAGAACGCGCACGTGGATTTCTACCAAACGACGTGCTAAGCTTGCCGATGCTGCTCTTTTTAGCACCCGCGCACGGATTTGTGCGAAAACGCGTTTTTAAGCATGCACATGCATCTTTTGGTAGACGCGGTATGAAGTTTTCTGCAAAACCACAAGATGTGCATGCAAATGGTGCTTTTGGCAGAACGCGCACGTGGATTTCTACCAAACGACGTGCTAAGCATGCCGATGCCGCTATTTTTAGCACCACGCGCACGCATTTGCGCGAAAACGCGTTTTAAGCATGCACATGCATCTTTTGGTAGACGCGGATGAAGTTTTCTGCAAAACCACAAGATGTGCATGCAAATGGTGCTTTTTGCAGAACGCGCACGTGGATTTCTACCAAACGACGTGCTAAGCATGCCGATGCTGCTCTTTTTAGCACCCGCGCCGCATTTGTGCGAAAACGCGTTTTAAGCATGCACATGCATCTTTTGGTAGGCGCGGATGAAGTTTTCTGCAAAACCACAACATGTGCATGCAAATGGTGCTTTTTGCAGAACGCGCACGTGGATTTCTACCAAACGACGTGCTAAGCATGCCGATGCTGCTCTTTTTAGCACCCGCGCACGCATTTGTGCGAAAACGCGTTTTAAGCATGCACATGCATCTTTTGGTAGACGCGGATGAAGTTTTCTGCAAAACCACAAGATGTGCATGCAAATGGTGCTTTTTGCAGAACGCGCACGTGGATTTCTACCAAACGACGTGGCTAAGCATGCCGATGCTGCTCTTTTTAGCACCCGCGCACGGATTTGTGCGAAAAACGCGTTTTAAGCATGCACATGCATCTTTTGGTAGACGCGGATGAAGTTTTCTGCAAAACCACAAGATGTGCATGCAAATGGTGCTTTTTGCAGAACGCGCACGTGGATTTCTACCAAACGACGTGCTAAGCATGCCGATGCTGCTCTTTTTAGCACCCGCGCACGCATTTGTGCGAAAACGCGTTTTAAGCATGCACATGCATCTTTTGGTAGACGCGGATGAAGTTTTCTGCAAAACCACAAGATGTGCATGCAAATGGTGCTTTTGGCAGAACGCGCACGTGGATTTCTACCAAACGACGTGCTAAGCATGCCGATGCTGCTCTTTTTAGCACCCGCGCACGCATTTGTGCGAAAACGCGTTTTAAGCATGCACATGCATCTTTTGGTAGACGCGGATGAAGTTTTCTGCAAAACCACAAGATGTGCATGCAAATGGTGCTTTTTGCAGAACGCGCTCGTGGATTTCTACCAAACGACGTGCTAAGCATGCCGATGCTGCTCTTTTTAGCACCCGCGCACGCATTTGTGCGAAAACGCGTTTTAAGCATGCACATGCATCTTTTGGTAGACGCGGATGAAGTTTTCTGCAAAACCACAAGATGTGCATGCAAATGGTGCTTTTTTGCAGAACGCGCACCGTGGATTTCTACCAAACGACGTGCTAAGCATGCCGATGCTGCTATTTTTAGCACCCGCGCACGCATCTTGTGCGAAAACGCGTTTTAAGCATGCACATGCATCTTTTGGTAGACGCGGATGAAGTTTTCTGCAAAACCACAAGATGTGCATGCAAATGGTGCTTTTTGCAGAACGCGCACGTGGATTTCTACCAAACGACGTGCTAAGCATGCCGATGCTGCTCTTTTTTAGCACCCGCGCACGCATTTGTGCGAAAACGCGTTTTAAGCATGCACATGCATCTTTTGGTAGACGCGGATGAAGTTTTCTGCAAAACCACAAGATGTGCATGCAAATGGTGCTTTTTGCAGAACGCGCTCGTGGATTTCTACCAAACGACGTGCTAAGCATGCCGATGCTGCTCTTTTTAGCACCCGCAGCACGCATTTGTGCGAAAACGCGTTTTAAGCATGCACATGCATCTTTTGGTAGACGCGATGAAGTTTTCTGCAAAACCACAAGATGTGCATGCAAATGGTGCTTTTTGCAGAACGCGCACGTGGATTTCTACCAAACGACGTGCTAAGCATGCCGATGCTGCTCTTTTTAGCACCCGCGCACGCATTTGTGCGAAACGCGTTTTAAGCATGCACATGCATCTTTTGGTAGACGCGGATGAAGTTTTCTGCAAAACCACAAGATGTGCATGCAAATGGTGCTTTTTTGCAGAACGCGCTCGTGGATTTCTACCAAACGACGTGCTAAGCATGCCGATGCTGCTCTTTTTAGCACCCGCGCACGCATTTGTGCGAAAACGCGTTTTAAGCATGCACATGGCATCTTTTGGTAGACGCGGATGAAGTTTTCTGCAAAACCACAAGATGTGCATGCAAATGGTGCTTTTGGCAGAACGCGCACGTGGATTTCTACCAAACGACGTGCTAAGCATGCCGATGCTGCTCTTTTTAGCACCCGCGCACGCATTTGTGCGAAAACGCGTTTTAAGCATGCACATGCATCTTTTGGTAGGACGCGGATGAAGTTTTCTGCAAAACCACAAGTTGTGCATGCAAATGGTGCTTTTTGCAGAACGCGCTCGTGGATTTCTACCAAACGACGTGCTAAGCATGCCGATGCTGCTCTTTTTAGCACCCGCGCACGCATTTGTGCGAAAACGCGTTTTAAGCATGCACATGCATCTTTTGGTAGACGCGGATGAAGTTTTCTGCAAAACCACAAGATGTGCATGCAAATGGTGCTTTTTGCAGAACGCGCACGTGGGATTTCTACCAAACGACGTGCTAAGCATGCCGATGCTGCTCTTTTTAGCACCCGCGCACGGATTTGTGCGAAAACGCGTTTTAAGCATGCACATGCATCTTTTGGTAGACGCGGATGAAGTTTTCTGCAAAACCACAAGATGTGCATGCAAATGGTGCTTTTGGCAGAACGCGCACGTGGATTTCTACCAAACGACGTGCTAAGCTTGCCGATGCTGCTCTTTTTTAGCACCCGCGCACGGATTTGTGCGAAAACGCGTTTTAAGCATGCACATGCATCTTTTGGTAGACGCGGATGAAGTTTTCTGCAAAACCACAAGATGTGCATGCAAATGGTGCTTTTTGCAGAACGCGCACGTGGATTTCTACCAAACGACGTGCTAAGCATGCCGATGCTGCTCTTTTTAGCACCCGCGCACGGATTTGTGCGAAAAACGCGTTTTAAGCATGCACATGCATCTTTTGGTAGACGCGGATGAAGTTTTCTGCAAAACCACAAGATGTGCATGCAAATGGTGCTTTTGGCAGAACGCGCACGTGGATTTCTACCAAACGACGTGCTAAGCTTGCCGATGCTGCTCTTTTTAGCACCCGCGCACGGATTTGTGCGAAAACGCGTTTTTAAGCATGCACATGCATCTTTTGGTAGACGCGGATGAAAGTTTTCTGCAAAACCACAAGATGTGCATGCAAATGGTGCTTTTGGCAGAACGCGCACGTGGATTTCTACCAAACGACGTGATAAGCATGCCGATGCTGCTCTTTTTAGCACCCGCGCACAGATTTGTGCGAAACGCGTTTTAAGCATGCACATGCATCTTTTGGTAGACGCGGATGAAGTTTTCTGCAAAACCACAAGATGTGCATGCAAATGGTGCTTTTGGCAGAACGCGCACGTAGATTTCTACCAAACGACGTGCTAATCATGCCGATGCTGCTCTTTTTAGCACCCGCGCACGCATTTGTGCGAAAAACTCGTTTTAAGCATGCACATGCATCCTTTGGTAGACGCGGATGAAGTTTTTCTGCAAAACCACAAGATGTGCATGCAAATGGTGCTTTTTGCAGAACGCGCACGTGGATTTCTACCAAACGACGTGCTAAGCATGCCGATGCTGCTCTTTTTAGCACCCGCGCACGCATTTGTGCGAAAACGCGTTTTTAAGCATGCACATGCATCTTTTGGTAGACGCGGATGAAGTTTTCTGCAAAACCACAAGATGTGCATGCAAATGGTGCTTTTGGCAGAACGCGCACGTGGATTTCTACCAAACGACGTGCTAAGCATGCCGATGCTGCTCTTTTTAGCACCCGCGCACGCATTTGTGCGAAACGCGTTTTTAAGCATGCACATGCATCTTTTGGTAGACGCGGATGAAGTTTTCTGCAAAACCACAAGATGTGCATGCAAATGGTGCTTTTTGCAGAACGCGCTCGTGGATTTCTACCAAACGACGTGCTAAGCATGCCGATGCTGCTCTTTTTAGCACCCGCGCACGCATTTGTGCGAAAACGCGTTTTAAGGCATGCACATGCATCTTTTGGTAGACGCGGATGAAGTTTTCTGCAAAACCACAAGATGTGCATGCAAATGGTGCTTTTTGCAGAACGCGCACGTGGATTTCTACCAAACGACGTGCTAAGCATGCCGATGCTGCTATTTTTAGCACCCGCGCACGCATTTGTGCGAAAACGCGTTTTAAGCATGCACATGCATCTTTTGGTAGACGCGGATGAAGTTTTCTGCAAAACCACAAGATGTGCATGCAAATGGTGCTTTTTGCAGAACGCGCACGTGGATTTCTACCAAACGACGTGCTAAGCATGCCGATGCTGGGCTCTTTTAGCACCCTCAGCGCACGCATTTGTGCGAAAACGCGTTTTAAGCATGCACATGCATCTTTTGGTAGACCGCGGATGAAGTTTTCTGCAAAACCACAAGATGTGCATGCAAATGGTGCTTTTTGCAGAACGCGCTCGTGGATTTCTACCAAACGACGTGCTAAGCATGCCGATGCTGCTCTTTTTAGCACCCGCGCACGCATTTGTGCGAAAACGCGTTTTAAGCATGCACATGCATCTTTTGGTAGACGCGGATGAAGTTTTCTGCAAAACCACAAGATGTGCATGCAAATGGTGCTTTTTGCAGAACGCGCACGTGGATTTCTACCAAACGACGTGCTAAGCATGCCGATGCTGCTCTTTTTAGCACCCGCGCACGCATTTGTGCGAAAACGCGTTTTAAGCATGCACATGCATCTTTTGGTAGACGCGGATGAAGTTTTCTGCAAAACCACAAGATGTGCATGCAAATGGTGCTTTTTTGCAGAACGCGCTCGTGGATTTCTAACCAAACGACGTGCTAAGCATGCCGATGCTGCTCTTTTTAGCACCCGCGCACGCATTTGTGCGAAAACGCGTTTTAAGCATGCACATGCATCTTTTGGTAGACGCGGATGAAGTTTTCTGCAAAACCACAAGATGTGCATGCAAATGGTGCTTTTGGCAGAACGCGCACGTGGATTTCTACCCAAACGACGTGCTAAGCATGCCGATGCTGCTCTTTTTAGCACCCGCGCACGCATTTGTGCGAAAACGCGTTTTAAGCATGCACATGCATCTTTTGGTAGACGCGGATGAAGTTTTCTGCAAAACCACAAGTTGTGCATGCAAATGGTGCTTTTTGCAGAACGCGCTCGTGGATTTCTACCAAACGACGTGCTAAGCATGCCGATGCTGCTCTTTTTAGCACCCGCGCACGCATTTGTGCGAAAACGCGTTTTAAGCATGCACATGCATCTTTTGGTAGACGCGGATGAAGTTTTCTGCAAAACCACAAGATGTGCATGCAAATGGTGCTTTTTGCAGAACGCGCACGTGGATTTCTACCAAACGACGTGCTAAGCATGCCGATGCTGCTCTTTTTAGCACCCGCGCACGGATTTGTGCGAAAACGCGTTTATAAGCATGCACATGCATCTTTTGGTAGACGCGGATGAAGTTTTCTGCAAAACCACAAGATGTGCATGCAAATGGTGCTTTTGGCAGAACGCGCACGTGGATTTCTACCCAAACGACGTGCTAAGCTTGCCGATGCTGCTCTTTTTAGCACCGCGCGCACGGATTTGTGCGAAAAACGCGTTTTAAGCATGCACATGCATCTTTTTGGTAGACGCGGATGAAGTTTTCTGCAAAACCACAAGATGTGCATGCAATGGTGCTTTCTTGCAGAACGCGCACGTGGATTTCTACCAAACGACGTGCTAAGCATGCCCGATGCTGCTCTTTTTAGCACCCGCGCACGGATTTGTGCGAAAACGCGTTTTAAGCATGCACATGCATCTTTTGGTAGACGCGGATGAAGTTTTCTGCAAAACCACAAGATGTGCATGCAAATGGTGCTTTTGGCAGAACGCGCACGTGGATTTCTACAAACGACGTGCTAAGCTTGCCGATGCTGCTCTTTTTAGCACCCGCGCACGGATTTGTGCGAAAAACGCGTTTTAAGCATGCACATGCATCTTTTGGTAGACGCGGATGAAGTTTTCTGCAAAACCACAAGATGTGCATGCAAATGGTGCTTTGGCAGAACGCGCACGTGGATTTCTACCAAACGACGTGATAAGCATGCCGATGCTGCTCTTTTTAGCACCCGCGCACAGATTTGTGCGAAAACCGCGTTTTAAGCATGCACATGCATCTTTTGGTAGACGCGGATGAAGTTTTCTGCAAAACCACAAGATGTGCATGCAAATGGTGCTTTTGGCAGAACGCGCACGTAGATTTCTACCAAACGACGTGCTAATCATGCCGATGCTGCTCTTTTTAGCACCCGCGCACGCATTTGTGCGAAAACTCGTTTTAAGCACTGCACATGCATCCTTTGGTAGACGCGGATGAAGTTTTCTGCAAAACCACAAGATGTGCATGCAAATGGTGCTTTTTGCAGAACGCGCACGTGGATTTCTACCAAACGACGTGCTAAGCATGCCGATGCTGCTCTTTTTAGCACCCGCGCACGCATTTGTGCGAAAACGCGTTTTAAGCATGCACATGCATCTTTTGGTAGACGCGGATGAAGTTTTCTGCCAAAACCACAAGATGTGCATGCAAATGGTGCTTTTTGCAGAACGCGCACGTGGATTTCTACCAAACAACGTGCTAAGCATGCAGACTGCTGCTCTTTTTAGCACCCCGCGCACGCATTTGTGCGAAAACGCGTTTTAGGCATGCACATGCATCTTTTGGTAGACGCGGATGAAGTTTTCTGCAAAACCACAAGATGTGCATGCGAATGGTGCTTTTTGCAGAACGCGCTCGTGGATTTCTACCAAACGACGTGCTAAGCATGCCGATGCTGCTCTTTTTAGCACCCGCGCACGCATTTGTGCGAAAACGCGTTTTAAGCATGCACATGCATCTTTTGGTAGACGCGGATGAAGTTTTCTGCAAAACCACAAGATGTGCATGCAAATGGTGCTTTTTGCAGAACGCGCACGTGGATTTCTACCAAACGACGTGCTAAGCATGCCGATGCTGCTCTTTTTAGCACCCGCGCACGGATTTGTGCGAAAACGCGTTTTTAAGCATGCACATGCATCTTTTGGTAGACGCGGATGAAGTTTTCTGCAAAACCACAAGATGTGCATGCAAATGGTGCTTTTGGCAGAACGCGCACGTGGATTTCTACCAAACGAACGTGCTAAGCATGCCGATGCTGCTCTTTTTAGCACCCCGCGCACGCATTTGTGCGAAAACGCGTTTTTAAGCACTGCACATGCATCTTTTGGTAGACGCGGATGAAGTTTTCTGCAAAACCACAAGATGTGCATGCAAATGGTGCTTTTTGCAGAACGCGCTCGTGGATTTCTACCAAACGACGTGCTAAGCATGCGATGCTGCTCTTTTTAGCACCCGCGCACGCATTTGTGCGAAAAACGCGTTTTAAGCATGCACATGCATCTTTTGGTAGACGCGGATGAAGTTTTCTGCAAAACCACAAGATGTGCATGCAAATGGTGCTTTTTGCAGAACGCGCACGTGGATTTCTACCAAACGACGTGCTAAGCATGCCGATGCTGCTCTTTTTAGATCCGCGCACGGATTTGTGCGAAAATGCGTTTTAAGCATGCACATGCATCTTTTGGTAGACGCGGATGACGTTTTCTGCAAAACCACAAGTTGTGCATGCAAATGGTGCTTTTTGCAGAACGCGCTCGTGGATTTCTACCAAACGACGTGCTAAGCATGCCGATGCTGCTCTTTTTATCACCCGCGCACGCATTTGTGCGAAAACGCGTTTTAAAGCATGCACATGCATCTTTTGGTAGACGCGGATGAAGTTTTCTGCAAAACCACAAGATGTGCATGCAAATGGTGCTTTTTGCAGAACGCGCACGTGGATTTCTACCAAACGACGTGCTAAACATGCCGATGCTGCTCTTTTTAGCACCGCGCGCACGGATTTGTGCGAAAACGCGTTTTAAGCATGCACATGCATCTTTTGGTAGACGCGGATGAAGTTTTCTGCAAAACCACAAGATGTGCATGCAAATGGTGCTTTTGGCAGAACGCGCACGTGGATTTCTACCAAACGACGTGCTAAGCTTGCCGATGCTGCTCTTTTTAGCACCCGCGCACGGATTTGTGCGAAAACGCGTTTTAAGCATGCACATGCATCTTTTGGTAGACGCGGATGAAGTTTTCTGCAAAACCACAAGATGTGCATGCAAATGGTGCTTTTTTGCAGAACGCGCACGTGGATTTCTACCAAACGACGTGCTAAGCATGCCGATGCTGCTCTTTTAGCACCCGCGCACGGATTTGTGCGAAAACGCGTTTTTAAGCATGCACATGCATCTTTTGGTAGACGCGGATGAAGTTTTCTGCAAAACCACAAGATGTGCATGCAAATGGTGCTTTTGGCAGAACGCGCACGTGGATTTCTACCAAACGACGTGCTAAGCTTGCCGATGCTGCTCTTTTTAGCACCCGCGCACGGATTTGTGCGAAAACGCGTTTTAAGCATGCACATGCATCTTTTGGTAGACGCGATGAAGTTTTCTGCAAAACCACAAGATGTGCATGCAAATGGTGCTTTTGGCAGAACGCGCACGTGGATTTCTACCAAACGACGTGCTAAGCATGCCGATGCTGCTCTTTTTAGCACCCGCGCACGGATTTGTGCGAAAACGCGTTTTAAGCATGCACATGCATCTTTTGGTAGACGCGGATGAAGTTTTCTGCAAAACCACAAGATGTGCATGCAAATGGTGCTTTTGGCAGAACGCGCACGTGGATTTCTACCAAACGACATGCTAAGCATGCCGATGCTGCTCTTTTTAGCACCCCGCGCACGCATTTGTGCGAAAACGCGTTTTAAGCATGCACATGCATCTTTTGGTAGACGCGGATGAAGTTTTCTGCAAAAGCACAAGATGTGCATGCAAATGGTGCTTTTTGCAGAACGCGCACGTGGATTTCTACCAAACGACGTGCTAAGCATGCCGATGCCGCTATTTTTAGCACCCCGCGCACGCATTTGCGCGAAAAACGCGTTTTAAGCATGCACATGCAATCTTTTGGTAGACGCGGATGAAGTTTTCTGCAAAAACCACAAGATGTGCATGCAAATGGTGCTTTTTGCAGAACGCGCACGTGGATTTCTACCAAACGACGTGCTAAGCATGCCGATGCTGCTCTTTTTAGCACCCGCGCCCGCATTTGTGCGAAAACCGCGTTTTTAAGCATGCACATGCATCTTTTGGTAGGCGCGGATGAAGTTTTTCTGCAAAACCACAACATGTGCATGCAAATGGGTGCTTTTTGCAGAACGCGCACGTGGATTTCTACCAAACGACGTGCTAAGCATGCCGATGCTGCTCTTTTTTAGCACCCGCGCACGCATTTGTGCGAAAAACGCGTTTTAAGCATGCACATGCATCTTTTGGTAGACGCGGATGAAGTTTTCTGCAAAACCACAAGATGTGCATGCAAATGGTGCTTTTTGCAGATCGCGCACGTGGATTTCTACCAAACGACGTGCTAAGCATGCCGATGCTGCTCTTTTTAGCACCCGCGCACGGATTTGTGCGAAAACGCGTTTTAAGCATGCACATGCATCTTTGGTAGACGCGGATGAAGTTTTCTGCAAAACCACAAGATGTGCATGCAAATGGTGCTTTTTGCAGAACGCGCACGTGGATTTCTACCAAACGACGTGCTAAGCATGCCGATGCTGCTCTTTTTAGCACCCGCGCACGCATTTGTGCGAAAACGCGTTTTAAGCATGCACATGCATCTTTTGGTAGACGCGGATGAAGTTTTCTGCAAAACCACAAGATGTGCATGCAAATGGTGCTTTTGGCAGAACGCGCACGTGGATTTCTACCAAACGAACGTGCTAAGCATGCCGATGCTGCTCTTTTTAGCACCCCGCGCACGCATTTGTGCGAAAAC
Source organism: Dermacentor andersoni (assembly GCF_023375885.2). Taxonomy (NCBI): domain Eukaryota; kingdom Metazoa; phylum Arthropoda; class Arachnida; order Ixodida; family Ixodidae; genus Dermacentor; species Dermacentor andersoni. The sequence continues at coordinate 127,076 of NW_027314930.1, read as the reverse complement.
GCGTTTTAAGCATGCACATGCATCTTTTGGTAGACGCGGATGAAGTTTTCTGCAAAACCACAAGATGTGCATGCAAATGGTGCTTTTTGCAGAACGCGCTCGTGGATTTCTACCAAACGACGTGCTAAGCATGCCGATGCTGCTCTTTTTAGCACCCGCGCACGCATTTGTGCGAAAACGCGTTTTAAGCATGCACATGCATCTTTTGGTAGACGCGGATGAAGTTTTCTGCAAAACCACAAGATGTGCATGCAAATGGTGCTTTTTGCAGAACGCGCACGTTGGATTTCTACCAAACGACGTGCTAAGCATCGCCGATGCTGCTATTTTTAGCACCCGCGCACGCATTTGTGCGAAAACGCGTTTTAAGCATGCACATGCATCTTTTGGTAGACGCGGATGAAGTTTTCTGCAAAACCACAAGATGTGCATGCAAATGGTGCTTTTTGCAGAACGCGCACGTGGATTTCTACCAAACGACGTGCTAAGCATGCCCGATGCTGCTCTTTTTAGCACCCGCGCACAGCATTTGTGCGAAAACGCGTTTTAAGCATGCACATGCATCTTTTTGGTAGACGCGGATGAAGTTTTCTGCAAAAACCACAAGATGTGCATGCAAATGGTGCTTTTTGCAGAACGCGCTCGTGGATTTCTACCAAACGACGTGCTAAGCATGCCGATGCTGCTCTTTTTAGCACCCGCGCACGCATTTGTGCGAAAACGCGTTTTAAGCATGCACATGCATCTTTTGGTAGACCGCGGATGAAGTTTTCTGCAAAACCACAAGATGTGCATGCAAAATGGTGCTTTTTGCAGAACGCGCACGTGGATTTCTACCAAACGACGTGCTAAGCATGCCGATGCTGCTCTTTTTAGCACCCGCGCACGGATTTGTGCGAAAACGCGTTTTAAGCATGCACATGCATCTTTTGGTAGACGCGGATGAAGTTTTCTGCAAAACCACAAGATGTGCATGCAAATGGTGCTTTTTGCAGAACGCGCACGTGGATTTCTACCAAACGACGTGCTAAGCATGCCGATGCTGCTCTTTTTAGCACCCGCGCACGCATTTGTGCGAAAACGCGTTTTAAGCATGCACATGCATCTTTTGGTAGACGCGGATGAAGTTTTCTGCAAAACCACAAGATGTGCAGTGCAAATGGTGCTTTTTGCAGAACGCGCTCGTGGATTTCTACCAAACGACGTGCTAAGCATGCCGATGCTGCTCTTTTTAGCACCCGCGCACGCATTTGTGCGAAAACGCGTTTTTAAGCATGCACATGCATCTTTTGGTAGACGCGGATGAAGTTTTCTGCAAAACCACAAGATGTGCATGCAAATGGTGCTTTTTGCAGAACGCGCACGTGGATTTCTACCAAACGACGTGCTAAGCATGCCGATGCTGCTCTTTTTAGCACCCCGCGCACGCATTTGTGCGAAAACGCGTTTTTAAGCATGCACATGCATCTTTTGGGTAGACGCGGATGAAGTTTTCTGCAAAACCACAAGATGTGCATGCAAATGGTGCTTTTTGCAGAACGCGCTCGTGGATTTCTACCAAACGACGTGCTAAGCATGCCGATGCTGCTCTTTTTAGCACCCGTGCACGCATTTGTGCGAAAACGCGTTTTAAGCATGCACATGCATCTTTCGGTAGACGCGGATGAAGTTTTCTGCAAAACCACAAGATGTGCATGCAAATGGTGCTTTTGGCAGAACGCGCACGTGGATTTCTACCAAACGACGTGCTAAGCTTGCCGATGCTGCTCTTTTTAGCACCCGCGCACGGATTGTGCGAAAACGCGTTTTAAGCATGCACATGCATCTTTTGGTAGACGCGGATGAAGTTTTCTGCAAAACCCACAAGATGTGCATGCAAATGGTGCTTTTGGCAGAACGCGCACGTGGATTTCTACCAAACGACGTGCTAAGCTTGCCGATGCTGCTCTTTTTAGCACCCGCGCACGGATTTGTGCGAAAACGCGTTTGTAAGCATGCACATGCATCTTTTGGTAGACGCGGATGAAGTTTTCTGCAAAACCACAAGATGTGCATGCAAATGGTGCTTTTGGCAGAACGCGCACGTGGATTTCTACCAAACGACGTGCTAAGCATGCCGATGCTGCTCTTTTTAGCACCCGCGCACGCATTTGTGCGAAAACGCGTTTTAAGCATGCACATGCATCTTTTGGTAGACGCGATGAAGTTTTCTGCAAAACCACAAGATGTGCATGCAAATGGTGCTTTTTGCAGAACGCGCACCTGGATTTCTACCAAACGACGTGCTAAGCATGCCGATGCTGCTCTTTTTAGCACCCGCGCACGGATTTGTGCGAAAACGCGTTTTAAGCATGCACATGCATCTTTTGGTAGACGCGGATGAAGTTTTCTGCAAAACCACAAGATGTGCATGCAAATGGTGCTTTTTGCAGAACGCGCACGTGGATTTCTACCAAACGACGTGCTAAGCATGCCGATGCTGCTCTTTTTAGCACCCAGCGCACGGATTTGTGCGAAAACGCGTTTTTAAGCATGCACATGCATCTTTTGGTAGACGCGGATGAAGTTTTTTCTGCAAAACCACAAGATGTGCATGCAAATGGTGCTTTTGGCAGAACGCGCACGTGGATTTCTACCAAACGACGTGCTAAGCTTGCCGATGCTGCTCTTTTAGCACCCGCGCACGGATTTGTGCGAAAACGCGTTTTAAGCATGCACATGCATCTTTTGGTAGACGCGGATGAAGTTTTCTGCAAAACCACAAGATGTGCATGCAAATGGTGCTTTTGGCAGAACGCGCACGTGGATTTCTACCAAACGACGTGCTAAGCATGCCGATGCTGCTCTTTTTAGCACCCGCGCACGGATTTGTGCGAAAACGCGTTTTAAGCATGCACATGCATCTTTTGGTAGACGCGGATGAAGTTTTCTGCAAAACCACAAGATGTGCATGCAAATGGTGCTTTTGGCAGAACGCGCACGTGGATTTCTACCAAACGACATGCTAAGCATGCCGATGCTGCTCTTTTTAGCACCCGCGCACGCATTTGTGCGAAAACGCGTTTTAAGCATGCACATGCATCTTTTGGTAGACGCGGATGAAGTTTTCTGCAAAAGCACAAGATGTGCATGCAAATGGTGCTTTTTGCAGAACGCGCACGTGGATTTCTACCAAACGACGTGCTAAGCATGCCGATGCCGCTATTTTTAGCACCCGCGCACGCATTTGCGCGAAAACGCGTTTTAAAGCATGCACATGCATCTTTTGGTAGACGCGGATGAAGTTTTCTGCAAAACCACAAGATGTGCATGCAAATGGTGCCTTTTTGCAGAACGCGCACGTGGATTTCTACCAAACGACGTGCTAAGCATGCCGATGCTGCTCTTTTAGCACCCGCGCCCGCATTTGTGCGAAAACGCGTTTTAAGCATGCACATGCATCTTTTGGTAGGCGCGGATGAAGTTTCTGCAAAACCACAACATGTGCATGCAAATGGTGCTTTTTGCAGAACGCGCACGTGGATTTCTACCAAACGAGCGTGCTAAGCATGCCGATGCTGCTCTTTTTAGCACCCGCGCACGCATTTGTGCGAAAACGCGTTTTAAGCATGCACATGCATCTTTTGGTAGACGCGGATGAAGTTTTCTGCAAAACCACAAGATGTGCATGCAAATGGTGCTTTTTTGCAGAACGCGCACGTGGATTTCTACCAAACGACGTGCTAAGCATGCCGATGCTGCTCTTTTTTAGCACCCGCGCACGGATTGTGCGAAAAACGCGTTTTTAAGCATGCACATGCATCTTTTGGTAGACGCGGATGAAGTTTTCTGCAAAACCACAAGATGTGCATGCAAATGGTGCTTTTTGCAGAACGCGCACGTGGATTTCTAACCAAACGGACGTGCTAAGCATGCCGATGCTGCTCTTTTTAGCACCCGCGCACGCATTTGTGCGAAAACGCGTTTTAAGCATGCACATGCATCTTTTGGTAGACGCGGATGAAGTTTTCTGCAAAACCACAAGATGTGCATGCAAATGGTGCTTTTGGCAGAACGCGCACGTGGATTTCTACCAAACGACGTGCTAAGCATCGCCGATGCTGCTCTTTTTAGCACCCGCGCACGCATTTGTGCGAAAACGCGTTTTTAAGCATGCACATGCATCTTTTGGTAGACGCGGATGAAGTTTTCTGCAAAACCACAAGATGTGCATGCAAATGGTGCTTTTTGCAGAACGCGCTCGGTGGATTTCTACCAAACGACGTGCTAAGCATGCCGATTGCTGCTCTTTTTAGCACCCGCGCACGCATTTGTGCGAAAACGCGTTTTAAGCATGCACATGCATCTTTTGGTAGACGCGGATGAAGTTTTCTGCAAAACCACAAGATGTGCATGCAAATGGTGCTTTTTGCAGAACGCGCACGTGGGATTTCTACCAAACGACGTGCTAAGGCATGCCGATGCTGCTATTTTTAGCACCCGCGCACGCATTTGTGCGAAAACGCGTTTTAAGCATGCACATGCATCTTTTGGTAGACGCGGATGAAGTTTTCTGCAAAACCACAAGATGTGCATGCAAATGGTGCTTTTTGCAGAACGCGCACGTGGATTTCTACCAAACGACGTGCTAAGCATGCCGATGCTGCTCTTTTTAGCACCCGCGCACGCATTTGTGCGAAAACGCGTTTTAAGCATGCACATGCATCTTTTGGTAGACGCGGATGAAGTTTTCTGCAAAACCACAAGATGTGCATGCAAATGGGTGCCTTTTTGCAGAACGCGCTCGTTGGATTTCTACCAAACGACGTGCTAAGCATGCGATGCTGCTCTTTTTAGCACCCCGCGCACGCATTTGTGCGAAAACGCGTTTTAAGCATGCACATGCATCTTTTGGTAGACGCGGATGAAGTTTTCTGCAAAACCACAAGATGTGCATGCAAATGGTGCTTTTTGCAGAACGCGCACGTGGATTTCTACCAAACGACGTGCTAAGCATGCCGATGCTGCTCTTTTTAGCACCCGCGCACGGATTTGTGCGAAAACGCGTTTTAAGCATGCACATGCATCTTTTGGTAGACGCGGATGAAGTTTTCTGCAAAACCACAAGATGTGCATGCAAATGGTGCTTTTTGCAGAACGCGCACGTGGATTTCTACCAAACGACGTGCTAAGCATGGCCGATGCTGCTCTTTTTAGCACCCGCGCACGCATTTGTGCGAAAACGCGTTTTAAGCATGCACATGCATCTTTTGGTAGACGCGGATGAAGTTTTCTGCAAAACCACAAGATGTGCATGCAAATGGTGCTTTTTGCAGAACGCGCTCGTGGATTTCTACCAAACGACGTGCTAAGCATGCCGATGCTGCTCTTTTTAGCACCCGCGCCACGCATTTGTGGCGACTAAAGCGCGTTTTAAGCATGCACATGCATCTTTTGGTAGACGCGGATGAAGTTTTCTGCAAAACCACAAGATGTGCATGCAAAATGGTGCTTTTTGCAGAACGCGCACGTGGATTTCTACCAAACGACGTGCTAAGCATGCCGATGCTGCTCTTTTTAGCACCCGCGCACGCATTTGTGCGAAAACGCGTTTTAAGCATGCACATGCATCTTTTGGTAGACGCGGATGAAGTTTTCTGCAAAACCACAAGATGTGCATGCAAATGGTGCTTTTTGCAGAACGCGCTCGTGGATTTCTACCAAACGACGTGCTAAGCATGCCGATGCTGCTCTTTTTTAGCACCCGTGCACGCATTTGTGCGAAAAAGCGTTTTAAGCATGCACATGCATCTTTTGGTAGACGCGGATGAAGTTTTCTGCAAAACCACAAGATAGTGCATGCAAATGGTGCTTTTTGCAGAACGCGCACGTGGATTTCTACCAGACGACGTGCTAAGCATGCCGATGCTGCTCTTTTTAGCACCCGCGCACGGATTTGTGCGAAAACGCGTTTTAAGCATGCACATGCATCTTTTGGTAGACGCGGATGAAGTTTTCTGCAAAACCACAAGATGTGCATGCAAATGGTGCTTTTGGCAGAACGCGCACGTGGATTTCTACCAAACGACGTGCTAAGCATGCCGATGCTGCTCTTTTTAGCACCCGCGCACGGATTTGTGCGAAAATGCGTTTTAAGCATGCACAAGCATCTTTTGGTAGACGCGGATGAAAGTTTTCTGCAAAACCAGAGATGTGCATGCAAATGGTGCTTTTGGCAGAACGCGCACGTGGATTTCTACCAAACGACGTGCTAAGCATGCCGATGCTGCTCTTTTTAGCACCCGCGCACGGATTTGTGCGAAAACGCGTTTTAAGCATGCACATGCATCTTTTGGTAGACGCGGATGAAGTTTTCTGCAAAACCACAAGATGTGCATGCAAATGGTGCTTTTGGCAGAACGCGCACGTGGATTTCTACCAAACGACGTGCTAAGCATGCCGATGCTGCTCTTTTAGCGTCCCGCCCGCGGATTTGTGCGAAAACGCGTTTTAAGCATGCACATGCATCTTTTGGTAGACGCGGATGAAGTTTTCTGCAAAACCACAAGATGTGCATGCAAATGGTGCTTTTGGCAGAACGCGCACGTGGATTCTACCAAACGACGTGCTAAGCATGCCGATGCTGCTCTTTTTAGCACCCGCGCACGGATTTGTGCGAAAACGCGTTTTAAGCATGCACATGCATCTTTTGGTAGACGCGGATGAAGTTTTCTGCAAAACCACAAGATGTGCATGCAAATGGTGCTTTTGGCAGAACGCGCTCGTGGATTTCTACAAAACGACGTGCTAAGCATGCCGATGCTGCTCTTTTTAGCACCCGCGCACGGATTTGTGCGAAAACGCGTTTTAAGCATGCACATGCATCTTTTGGTAGACCGCGATGAAGTTTTCTGCAAAACCACAAGATGTGCATGCAAATGGTGCTTTTGGCAGAACGCGCACGTGGATTTCTACCAAACGACGTGCTAAGCATGCCGATGCTGCTCTTTTTAGCACCCGCGCACGGATTTGTGCGAAAACGCGTTTTAAGCATGCACATGCATCTTTTGGTAGACGCGGATGAAGTTTTTCTGCAAAACCACAAGATGTGCATGCAAATGCTGCTTTTGGCAGAACGCGCACGTGGATTTCTAACCAAACGACGTGCTAAGCATGCGGATGCTGCTCTTTTTAGCACCCGCGCACGCATTTGTGCGAAAAAGCGTTTTAAGCATGCACATGCATCTTTTGGTAGACGCGGATGAAGTTTTCTTGCAAAACCACAAGATGTGCATGCAAATGGTGCTTTTGGCAGAACGTGCACGTGATTTCTACCAAACGACGTGCTAAGCATGCCGATGCTGCTCTTTTTAGCACCCGCGCACGGATTTGTGCGAAAAGCGCGTTTTAAGCATGCACATGCATCTTTTGGTAGACGCGGATGAAGTTTTTCTGCAAAACCACAAAGATGTGCATGCAAACGGTGCTTTTTGGCAGAACGCGCACGTGGATTTCCACCAAACGACGTGCTAAGCATGCCGATGCTGCTCTTTTTTAGCACCCGCGCACGCATTTGTGCGAAAACGCGTTTTAAGCATGCACATGCATCTTTTGGTAGACGCGGATGAAGTTTTCTGCAAAACCACAAGATGTGCATGCAAATGGTGCTTTTGGCAGAACGCGCACGTGGATTTCTACCAAACGACGTGGCTAAGCATGCCGATGCTGCTCTTTTTAGCACCCCGCGCACGCATTTGTGCGAAAACGCGTTTTAAGCATGCACATGCATCTTTTGGTAGACGCGGATGAAGTTTTCTGCAAAACCACAAGATGTGCATGCAAATGGTGCTTTTTGCAGAACGCGCACGTGGATTTCTACCAGACGACGTGCTAAGCTTGCCGATGCTGCTCTTTTTAGCACCCGCGCACGGATTTGTGCGAAAAACGCGTTTTAAGCATGCACATGCATCTTTTGGTAGACGCGGATGAAGTTTTCTGCAAAACCAGAAGATGTGCATGCAAATGGTGCTTTTGGCAGAACGCGCACGTGGATTTCTACCAAACGACGTGCTAAGCATGCCGATGCTGCTCTTTTTAGCACCCGCGCACGGATTTGTGCGAAAACGCGTTTTAAGCATGCACATGCATCTTTTGGTAGATGCGGATGAAGTTTTCTGCAAAACCACAAGATGTGCATGCAAATGGTGCTTTTGGCAGAACGCTCACGTGGATTTCTACCAAAACGACGTGCTAAGCATGCCGATGCTGCTCTTTTTAGCACACCGCGCACGCATTTGTGCGAAAACGCGTTTTAAGCATGCACATGCATCTTTTGGTAGACGCGGATGAAGTTTTCTGCAAAACCACAAGAAGTGCATGCAAATGGTGCTTTTTGCAGAACGCGCCACGTGGATTTCTACCAGACGACGTGCTAAGCATGCCGATGCTGCTCTTTTTAGCACCCGCGCACGGATTTGTGCGAAAACGCGTTTTTTAAGCATGCACATGCATCTTTTGGTAGACGCGGATGAAGTTTTCTGCAAAACCACAAGATGTGCATGCAAATGGTGCTTTTGGCAGAACGCGCACGTGGATTTCTACCAAACGACGTGCTAAGCATGCCGATGCTGCTCTTTTTAGCACCCGCAGCACGGATTTGTGCGAAAATGCCTTTTAAGCATGCACATGCATCTTTTGGTAGGACGCGGATGAAGTTTTCTGCAAAACCAGAAGATGTGCATTGCAAATGGTGCTTTTGGCAGAACGCGCACGTGGATTTCTACCGAACGACGTGCTAAGCATGCCGATGCTGCTCTTTTTAGCACCCCGCGCACGGATTTGTGCGAAAACGCGTTTTAAGCATGCACATGCATCTTTTGGTAGACGCGGATGAAGTTTTCTGCAAAAACCACAAGATGTGCATGCAAATGGTGCTTTTGGCAGAACGCGCACGTGGATTTCTACCAAACGACGTGCTAAGCATGCCGATGCTGCTCTTTTTAGCACCCGCGCTCCGGATTTGTGCGAAAACGCGTTTTAAGCATGCACATGCATCTTTTGGTAGACGCGGATGAAGTTTTCTGCAAAACCACAAGGTGTGCATGCAAATGGTGCTTTTGGCAGAACGCGCACGTGGATTTCTACCAAACGACGTGCTAAGCATGCCGATGCTGCTCTTTTTAGCACCCGCGCACGGATTTGTGCGAAAACGCGTTTAAGCATGCACATGCATCTTTTGGTAGACGCGGATGAAGTTTTCTGCAAAACACAAGATGTGCATGCAAATGGTGCTTTTGGCAGAACGCGCTCGTGGATTTCTACCAAACGACGTGCTAAGCATGCCGATGCTGCTCTTTTTAGCACCCGCGCACGGATTTGTGCGAAAACGCGTTTTAAGCATGCACATGCATCTTTTGGTAGACGCGGATGAAGTTTTCTGCAAAACCACAAGATGTGCATGCAAATGGTGCTTTTGGCAGAACGCGCACGTGGATTTCTACCAAACGACGTGCTAAGCATGCCGATGCTGCTCTTTTAGCACCCCGCGCACGGATTTGTGCGAAAACGCGTGTTTAAGCATGCACATGCATCTTTTGGTAGACGCGGATGAAGTTTTCTGCAAAACCACAAGATGTGCATGCAAATGGTGCTTTTGGCAGCACGCGCACGTGGATTTCTACCAAACGACGTGCTAAGCATGCCGATGCTGCTCTTTTTAGCACCCGCGCACGGATTTGTGCGAAAACGCGTTTTAAGCATGCACATGCATCTTTTGGTAGACGCGGATGAAGTTTTCTGCAAAACACACAGATGTGCATGCAAATGGTGCTTTTGGCAGAACGCGCACGTGGATTTCTACCCAAACGACGTGCTAAGCATGCCGATGCTGCTCTTTTAGCACCGCGCGCACGGATTTGGGTGCGAAAACGCGTTTTAAGCATGCACATGCATCTTTTGGTAGACGCGGATGAAGTTTTCTGCAAAACCACAAGATGTGCATGCAAATGGTGCTTTTTGCAGAACGCGCACGTGGATTTCTACCAAACGACGTGCTAAGCATGCCGATGCTGCTCTTTTTAGCACCCGCGCACGCATTTTGTGCGAAAACGCGTTTTAAGCATGCACATGCATCTTTTGGTAGACGCGGATGAAGTTTCTGCAAAACCACAAGATGTGCATGCAAATGGTGCTTTTTTGCAGAACGCGCACGTGGATTTCTACCAAACGAAGCGTGCTAAGCATGCCGATGCTGCTCTTTTTAGCACCCGCGCACGGATTTGTGCGAAAACGCGTTTTAAGCATGCACATGCATCTTTTGGTAGACGCGGATGAAGTTTTGCCTGCAAAACCACAAGATGTGCATGCAAATGGTGCTTTTGGCAGAACGCGCACGTGGATTTCTACCAAAACGACGTGCTAAGCATGCCGATGCTGCTCTTTTTAGCACCCACGCACGCATTTGTGCGAAAACGCGTTTTAAGCATGCACATGCATCTTTTGGTAGACGCGGATGAAGTTTTCTGCAAAACCACAAGATGTGCATGCAAATGATGCTTTTTGCAGAACGCGCACGTGGATTTCTACCAAACGACGTGCTAAGCATGCCGATGCTGCTATTTTTAGCACCCCGCGCACGCATTTGTGCGAAAACGCGTTTTTAAGCATGCACATGCAGGCTTTTGGTAGACGCGGATGAAGTTTTCTGCAAAACCACAAGATGTGCATGCAAATGGTGCTTTTTGCAGAACGCGCACGTGGATTTCTACCAAACGACGTGCTAAGCATGCCGATGCTGCTATTTTTAGCACCCGCGCACGCATTTGTGTGAAAACGCGTTTTAAGCATGCACATGCATCTTTTGGTAGACGCGGATGAAGTTTTCTGCAAAACCACAAGATGTGCATGCAAATGGTGCTTTTTGCAGAACGCGCACGTGGATTTCTACCAAACGACGTGCTAAGCATGCCGATGCTGCTCTTTTTAGCACCCGCGCACGCATTTGTGCGAAAACGCGTTTTAAGCATGCACATGCATCTTTTGGTAGACGCGGATGAAGTTTTCTGCAAAACCACAAGATGTGCATGCAAATGGTGCTTTTTGCAGAACGCGCACGTGGATTTCTACCAAACGACGTGCTAAGCATGCCGATGCTGCTCTTTTTAGCACCCGCGCACCCATTTGTGCGAAAACGCGTTTTAAGCATGCACATGCATCTTTTGGTAGACGCGGATGAAGTTTTCTGCAAAACCACAAGATGTGCATGCAAATGGTGCTTTTTGCAGAACGCGCACGTGGATTTCTACCAAACGACGTGCTAAGCTTGCCGATGCTGCTCTTTTTAGCACCCGCGCACGGATTTGTGCGAAAACGCGTTTTAAGCATGCACATGCATCTTTTGGTAGACGCGGATGAAGTTTTCTGCAAAACCACAAGATGTGCATGCAAATGGTGCTTTTGGCAGAACGCGCACGTGGATTTCTACCAAACGACGTGCTAAGCATGCCGATGCTGCTCTTTTTAGCACCCGCGCACGCATTTGTGCGAAAACGCGTTTTAAGCATGCACATGCATCTTTTGGTAGACGCGGATGAAGTTTTCTGCAAAACCACAAGATGTGCATGCAAATGGTGCTTTTGGCAGAACGCGCACGTGGATTTCTACCAAACGACGTGCTAAGCATGCCGATGCTGCTCTTTTTAGCACCCGCGCATGCATTTGTGCGAAAACGCGTTTTAAGCATGCACATGCATCTTTTGGTAGACGCGGATGAAATTTTCTGCAAAACCACAAGATGTGCATGCAAATGGTGCTTTTTGCAGAACGCGCACGTGGATTTCTACCAAACGACGTGCTAAGCATGCCGATGCTGCTCTTTTTAGCACCCGCGCACGGATTTGTGCGAAAACGCGTTTTAAGCATGCACATGCATCTTTTGGTAGACGCGGATGAAGTTTTCTGCAAAACCACAAGATGTGCATGCAAATGGTGCTTTTGGCAGAACGCGCACGTGGATTTCTAGCAAACGACGTGCTAAGCATGCCGATGCTGCTCTTTTTAGCACCCGCGCACGGATTTGTGCAAAAACGCGTTTTAGGCATGCACATGCATCTTTTGGTAGACGCGGATGAAGTTTTCTGCAAAACCACAATATGTGCATGCAAACGGTGCTTTTGGCAGAACGCGCACGTGGATTTCCACCAAACGACGTGCTAAGCATGCCGATGCTGCTCTTTTTAGCACCCGCGCACGCATTTGTGCGAAAACGCGTTTTAAGCATGCACATGCATATTTTGGTAGACGCGGATGAAGTTTTCTGCAAAACCACAAGATGTGCATGCAAATGGTGCTTTTGGCAGAACGCGCACGTGGATTTCTACCAAACGACGTGCTAAGCATGCCGATGCTGCTCTTTTTAGCACCCGCGCACGCATTTGTGCGAAAACGCGTTTTAAGCATGCACATGCATCTTTTGGTAGACGCGGATGAAGTTTTCTGCAAAACCACAAGATGTGCATGCAAATGGTGCTTTTTGCAGAACGCGCACGTGGATTTCTACCAGACGACGTGCTAAGCATGCCGATGCTGCTCTTTTTAGCACCCGCGCACGGATTTGTGCGAAAACGCGTTTTAAGCATGCACATGCATCTTTTGGTAGACGCGGATGAAGTTTTCTGCAAAACCACAAGATGTGCATGCAAATGGTGCTTTTGGCAGAACGCGCACGTGGATTTCTACCAAACGACGTGCTAAGCATGCCGATGCTGCTCTTTTTAGCACCCGCGCACGGATTTGTGCGAAAACGCGTTTTAAGCATGCACATGCATCTTTTGGTAGACGCGGATGAAGTTTTCTGCAAAAGCAGAAGATGTGCATGCAAATGGTGCTTTTGGCAGAACGCGCACGTGGATTTCTACCAAACGACGTGCTAAGCATGCCGATGCTGCTCTTTTTAGCACCCGCGCACGGATTTGTGCGAAAACGCGTTTTAAGCATGCACATGCATCTTTTGGTAGACGCGGATGAAGTTTTCTGCAAAACCACAAGATGTGCATGCAAATGGTGCTTTTGGCAGAACGCGCACGTGGATTTCTACCAAACGACGTGCTAAGCATGCCGATGCTGCTCTTTTTAGCACCCGCGCACGGATTTGTGCGAAAACGCGTTTTAAGCATGCACATGCATCTTTTGGTAGACGCGGATGAAGTTTTCTGCAAAACCACAAGATGTGCATGCAAATGGTGCTTTTTGCAGAACGCGCACGTGGATTTCTACCAAACGACGTGCTAAGCATGCCGATGCTGCTCTTTTTAGCACCCGCGCACGCATTTGTGCGAAAACGCGTTTTAAGCATGCACATGCATCTTTTGGTAGACGCGGATGAAGTTTTCTGCAAAACCACAAGATGTGCATGCAAATGGTGCTTTTTGCAGAACGCGCACGTGGATTTCTACCAAACGACGTGCTAAGCATGCCGATGCTGCTCTTTTTAGCACCCGCGCACGCATTTGTGCGAAAACGCGTTTTAAGCATGCACATGCATCTTTTGGTAGACGCGGATGAAGTTTTCTGCAAAACCACAAGATGTGCATGCAAATGGTGCTTTTTGCAGAACGCGCACGTGGATTTCTACCAAACGACGTGCTAAGCATGCCGATGCTGCTCTTTTTAGCACCCGCGCACGGATTTGAGCGAAAACGCGTTTTAAGCATGCACATGCATCTTTTGGTAGACGCGGATGAAGTTTTCTGCAAAACCACAAGATGTGCATGCAAATGGTGCTTTTTGCAGAACGCGCACGTGGATTTCTACCAAACGACGTGCTAAGCATGCCGATGCTGCTCTTTTTAGCACCCGCGCACGGATTTGTGCGAAAACGCGTTTTAAGCATGCACATGCATCTTTTGGTAGACGCGGATGAAGTTTTCTGCAAAACCACAAGATGTGCATGCAAATGGTGCTTTTGGCAGAACGCGCACGTGGATTTCTACCAAACGACGTGCTAAGCATGCCGATGCTGCTCTTTTTAGCACCCACGCACGCATTTGTGCGAAAACGCGTTTTAAGCATGCACATGCATCTTTTGGTAGACGCGGATGAAGTTTTCTGCAAAACCACAAGATGTGCATGCAAATGGTGCTTTTTGCAGAACGCGCACGTGGATTTCTACCAAACGACGTGCTAAGCATGCCGATGCTGCTCTTTTTAGCACCCGCGCACGCATTTGTGCGAAAACGCGTTTTAAGCATGCACATGCATCTTTTGGTAGACGCGGATGAAGTTTTCTGCAAAACCACAAGATGTGCATGCAAATGGTGCTTTTTGCAGAACGCGCACGTGGATTTCTACCAAACGACGTGCTAAGCATGCCGATGCTGCTCTTTTTAGCACCCGCGCACGCATTTGTGCGAAAACGCGTTTTAAGCATGCACATGCATCTTTTGGTAGACGCGGATGAAGTTTTCTGCAAAACCACAAGATGTGCATGCAAATGGTGCTTTTTGCAGAACGCGCACGTGGATTTCTACCAAACGACGTGCTAAGCTTGCCGATGCTGCTCTTTTTAGCACCCGCGCACGGATTTGTGCGAAAACGCGTTTTAAGCATGCACATGCATCTTTTGGTAGACGCGGATGAAGTTTTCTGCAAAACCACAAGATGTGCATGCAAATGGTGCTTTTGGCAGAACGCGCACGTGGATTTCTACCAAACGACGTGCTAAGCATGCCGATGCTGCTCTTTTTAGCACCCGCGCACGCATTTGTGCGAAAACGCGTTTTAAGCATGCACATGCATCTTTTGGTAGACGCGGATGAAGTTTTCTGCAAAACCACAAGATGTGCATGCAAATGGTGCTTTTGGCAGAACGCGCACGTGGATTTCTACCAAACGACGTGCTAAGCATGCCGATGCTGCTCTTTTTAGCACCCGCGCATGCATTTGTGCGAAAACGCGTTTTAAGCATGCACATGCATCTTTTGGTAGACGCGGATGAAATTTTCTGCAAAACCACAAGACGTGCATGCAAATGGTGCTTTTTGCAGAACGCGCACGTGGATTTCTACCAAACGACGTGCTAAGCATGCCGATGCTGCTCTTTTTAGCACCCGCGCACGGATTTGTGCGAAAACGCGTTTTAAGCATGCACATGCATCTTTTGGTAGACGCGGATGAAGTTTTCTGCAAAACCACAAGATGTGCATGCAAATGGTGCTTTTGGCAGAACGCGCACGTGGATTTCTAGCAAACGACGTGCTAAGCATGCCGATGCTGCTCTTTTTAGCACCCGCGCACGGATTTGTGCAAAAACGCGTTTTAGGCATGCACATGCATCTTTTGGTAGACGCGGATGAAGTTTTCTGCAAAACCACAATATGTGCATGCAAACGGTGCTTTTGGCAGAACGCGCACGTGGATTTCCACCAAACGACGTGCTAAGCATGCCGATGCTGCTCTTTTTAGCACCCGCGCACGCATTTGTGCGAAAACGCGTTTTAAGCATGCACATGCATATTTTGGTAGACGCGGATGAAGTTTTCTGCAAAACCACAAGATGTGCATGCAAATGGTGCTTTTGGCAGAACGCGCACGTGGATTTCTACCAAACGACGTGCTAAGCATGCCGATGCTGCTCTTTTTAGCACCCGCGCACGCATTTGTGCGAAAACGCGTTTTAAGCATGCACATGCATCTTTTGGTAGACGCGGATGAAGTTTTCTGCAAAACCACAAGATGTGCATGCAAATGGTGCTTTTTGCAGAACGCGCACGTGGATTTCTACCAGACGACGTGCTAAGCATGCCGATGCTGCTCTTTTTAGCACCCGCGCACGGATTTGTGCGAAAACGCGTTTTAAGCATGCACATGCATCTTTTGGTAGACGCGGATGAAGTTTTCTGCAAAACCACAAGATGTGCATGCAAATGGTGCTTTTGGCAGAACGCGCACGTGGATTTCTACCAAACGACGTGCTAAGCATGCCGATGCTGCTCTTTTTAGCACCCGCGCACGGATTTGTGCGAAAACGCGTTTTAAGCATGCACATGCATCTTTTGGTAGACGCGGATGAAGTTTTCTGCAAAACCAGAAGATGTGCATGCAAATGGTGCTTTTGGCAGAACGCGCACGTGGATTTCTACCAAACGACGTGCTAAGCATGCCGATGCTGCTCTTTTTAGCACCCGCGCACGGATTTGTGCGAAAACGCGTTTTAAGCATGCACATGCATCTTTTGGTAGACGCGGATGAAGTTTTCTGCAAAACCACAAGATGTGCATGCAAATGGTGCTTTTGGCAGAACGCGCACGTGGATTTCTACCAAACGACGTGCTAAGCATGCCGATGCTGCTCTTTTTAGCACCCGCGCACGGATTTGTGCGAAAACGCGTTTTAAGCATGCACATGCATCTTTTGGTAGACGCGGATGAAGTTTTCTGCAAAACCACAAGATGTGCATGCAAATGGTGCTTTTTGCAGAACGCGCACGTGGATTTCTACCAAACGACGTGCTAAGCATGCCGATGCTGCTCTTTTTAGCACCCGCGCACGGATTTGTGCGAAAACGCGTTTTAAGCATGCACATGCATCTTTTGGTAGACGCGGATGAAGTTTTCTGCAAAACCACAAGATGTGCATGCAAATGGTGCTTTTTGCAGAACGCGCACGTGGATTTCTACCAAACGACGTGCTAAGCATGCCGATGCTGCTATTTTTAGCACCCGCGCACGCATTTGTGCGAAAACGCGTTTTAAGCATGCACATGCATCTTTTGGTAGACGCGGATGAAGTTTTCTGCAAAACCACAAGATGTGCATGCAAATGGTGCTTTTTGCAGAACGCGCACGTGGATTTCTACCAAACGACGTGCTAAGCATGCCGATGCTGCTATTTTTAGCACCCGCGCACGCATTTGTGCGAAAACGCGTTTTAAGCATGCACATGCATCTTTTGGTAGACGCGGATGAAGTTTTCTGCAAAACCACAAGATGTGCATGCAAATGGTGCTTTTTGCAGAACGCGCACGTGGATTTCTACCAAACGACGTGCTAAGCATGCCGATGCTGCTCTTTTTAGCACCCGCGCACGGATTTGTGCGAAAACGCGTTTTAAGCATGCACATGCATCTTTTGGTAGACGCGGATGAAGTTTTCTGCAAAACCACAAGATGTGCATGCAAATGGTGCTATTGGCAGAACGCGCACGTGGATTTCTAGCAAACGACGTGCTAAGCATGCCGATGCTGCTCTTTTTAGCACCCGCGCACGGATTTGTGCAAAAACGCGTTTTAGGCATGCACATGCATCTTTTGGTAGACGCGGATGAAGTTTTCTGCAAAACCACAATATTATCATGCAAACGGTGCTTTTGGCAGAACGCGCACGTGGATTTCCACCAAACGACGTGCTAAGCATGCCGATGCTGCTCTTTTTAGCACCCGCGCACGCATTTGTGCGAAAACGCGTTTTAAGCATGCACATGCATCTTTTGGTGGACGCGGATGAAGTTTTCTGCAAAACCACAAGATGTGCATGCAAATGGTGCTTTTGGCAGATCGCGCACGTGGATTTCTACCAAACGACGTGCTAAGCATGCCGATGCTGCTCTTTTTAGCACCCGCGCACGGATTTGTGCGAAAACGCGTTTTAAGCATGCACATGCATCTTTTGGTAGACGCGGATGAAGTTTTCTGCAAAACCACAAGATGTGCATGCAAATGGTGCTATTGGCAGAACGCGCACGTGGATTTCTAGCAAACGACGTGCTAAGCATGCCGATGCTGCTCTTTTTAGCACCCGCGCACGGATTTGTGCAAAAACGCGTTTTAGGCATGCACATGCATCTTTTGGTAGACGCGGATGAAGTTTTCTGCAAAACCACAATATTATCATGCAAACGGTGCTTTTGGCAGAACGCGCACGTGGATTTCCACCAAACGACGTGCTAAGCATGCCGATGCTGCTCTTTTTAGCACCCGCGCACGCATTTGTGCGAAAACGCGTTTTAAGCATGCACATGCATATTTTGGTAGACGCGGATGAAGTTTTCTGCAAAACCACAAGATGTGCATGCAAATGGTGCTTTTGGCAGATCGCGCACGTGGATTTCTACCAAACGACGTGCTAAGCATGCCGATGCTGCTCTTTTTAGCACCCGCGCAGGGATTTGTGCGAAAACGCGTTTTAAGCATGCACATGCATCTTTTCGTAGACGCGGATGAAGTTTTCTGCAAAACCACAAGATGTGCATGCAAATGGTGCTTTTGGCAGAACGCGCACGTGGATTTCTACCAAACGACGTGCTAAGCATGCCGATGCTGCTCTTTTTAGCACCCGCGCACGGATTTGTGCGAAAACGCGTTTTAAGCATGCACATGCATCTTTTGGTAGACGCGGATGAAGTTTTCTGCAAAACCACAAGATGTGCATGCAAATGGTGCTTTTGGCAGAACGCGCACGTGGATTTCTACCAAACGACGTGCTAAGCATGCCGATGCTGCTCTTTTTAGCACCCGCGCACGGATTTGTGCGAAAACGCGTTTTAAGCATGCACATGCATCTTTTGGTAGACGCGGATGAAGTTTTCTGCAAAACCACAAGATGTGCATGCAAATGGTGCTTTTTGCAGAACGCGCACGTGGATTTCTACCAAACGACGTGCTAAGCATGCCGATGCTGCTCTTTTTAGCACCCGCGCACGGATTTGTGCGAAAACGCGTTTTAAGCATGCACATGCATCTTTTGGTAGACGCGGATGAAGTTTTCTGCAAAACCACAAGATGTGCATGCAAATGGTGCTTTTTGCAGAACGCGCACGTGGATTTCTACCAAACGACGTGCTAAGCATGCCGATGCTGCTATTTTTAGCACCCGCGCACGCATTTGTGCGAAAACGCGTTTTAAGCATGCACATGCATCTTTTGGTAGACGCGGATGAAGTTTTCTGCAAAACCACAAGATGTGCATGCAAATGGTGCTTTTTGCAGAACGCGCACGTGGATTTCTACCAAACGACGTGCTAAGCATGCCGATGCTGCTATTTTTAGCACCCGCGCACGCATTTGTGCGAAAACGCGTTTTAAGCATGCACATGCATCTTTTGGTAGACGCGGATGAAGTTTTCTGCAAAACCACAAGATGTGCATGCAAATGGTGCTTTTTGCAGAACGCGCACGTGGATTTCTACCAAACGACGTGCTAAGCATGCCGATGCTGCTCTTTTTAGCACCCGCGCACGGATTTGTGCGAAAACGCGTTTTAAGCATGCACATGCATCTTTTGGTAGACGCGGATGAAGTTTTCTGCAAAACCACAAGATGTGCATGCAAATGGTGCTATTGGCAGAACGCGCACGTGGATTTCTAGCAAACGACGTGCTAAGCATGCCGATGCTGCTCTTTTTAGCACCCGCGCACGGATTTGTGCAAAAACGCGTTTTAGGCATGCACATGCATCTTTTGGTAGACGCGGATGAAGTTTTCTGCAAAACCACAATATTATCATGCAAACGGTGCTTTTGGCAGAACGCGCACGTGGATTTCCACCAAACGACGTGCTAAGCATGCCGATGCTGCTCTTTTTAGCACCCGCGCACGCATTTGTGCGAAAACGCGTTTTAAGCATGCACATGCATCTTTTGGTGGACGCGGATGAAGTTTTCTGCAAAACCACCACAAGATGTGCATGCAAATGGTGCTTTTGGCAGATCGCGCACGTGGATTTCTACCAAACGACGTGCTAAGCATGCCGATGCTGCTCTTTTTAGCACCCGCGCACGGATTTGTGCGAAAACGCGTTTTAAGCATGCACATGCATCTTTTGGTAGACGCGGATGAAGTTTTCTGCAAAACCACAAGATGTGCATGCAAATGGTGCTATTGGCAGAACGCGCACGTGGATTTCTAGCAAACGACGTGCTAAGCATGCCGATGCTGCTCTTTTTAGCACCCGCGCACGGATTTGTGCAAAAACGCGTTTTAGGCATGCACATGCATCTTTTGGTAGACGCGGATGAAGTTTTCTGCAAAACCACAATATTATCATGCAAACGGTGCTTTTGGCAGAACGCGCACGTGGATTTCCACCAAACGACGTGCTAAGCATGCCGATGCTGCTCTTTTTAGCACCCGCGCACGCATTTGTGCGAAAACGCGTTTTAAGCATGCACATGCATCTTTTGGTAGACGCGGATGAAGTTTTCTGCAAAACCACAAGATGTGCATGCAAATGGTGCTTTTGGCAGATCGCGCACGTGGATTTCTACCAAACGACGTGCTAAGCATGCCGATGCTGCTCTTTTTAGCACCCGCGCAGGGATTTGTGCGAAAACGCGTTTTAAGCATGCACATGCATCTTTTCGTAGACGCGGATGAAGTTTTCTGCAAAACCACAAGATGTGCATGCAAATGGTGCTTTTGGCAGAACGCGCACGTGGATTTCTACCAAACGACGTGCTAAGCATGCCGATGCTGCTCTTTTTAGCACCCACGCACGGATTTGTGCGAAAACGCGTTTTAAGCATGCACATGCATCTTTTGGTAGACGCGGATGAAGTTTTCTGCAAAACCACAAGATGTGCTTGCAAATGGTGCTTTTGGCAGAACGCGCACGTGGATTTCTACCAAACGACGTGCTAAGCATGCCGATGCTGCTCTTTTTAGCACCCGCGCACGCATTTGTGCGAAAACGCGTTTTAAGCATGCACATGCATCTTTTGGTAGACGCGGATGAAGTTTTCTGCAAAACCACAAGATGTGCATGCAAATGGTGCTTTTTGCAGAACGCGCACGTGGATTTCTACCAAACGACGTGCTAAGCATGCCGATGCTGCTCTTTTTAGCACCCGCGCACGGATTTGTGCAAAAACGCGTTTTAGGCATGCACATGCATCTTTTGGTAGACGCGGATGAAGTTTTCTGCAAAACCACAATATGTGCATGCAAACGGTGCTTTTGGCAGAACGCGCACGTGGATTTCCACCAAACGACGTGCTAAGCATGCCGATGCTGCTCTTTTTAGCACCCGCGCACGCATTTGTGCGAAAACGCGTTTTAAGCATGCACATGCATATTTTGGTAGACGCGGATGAAGTTTTCTGCAAAACCACAAGATGTGCATGCAAATGGTGCTTTTGGCAGAACGCGCACGTGGATTTCTACCAAACGACGTGCTAAGCATGCCGATGCTGCTCTTTTTAGCACCCGCGCACGCATTTGTGCGAAAACGCGTTTTAAGCATGCACATGCATCTTTTGGTAGACGCGGATGAAGTTTTCTGCAAAACCACAAGATGTGCATGCAAATGGTGCTTTTTGCAGAACGCGCACGTGGATTTCTACCAGACGACGTGCTAAGCATGCCGATGCTGCTCTTTTTAGCACCCGCGCACGGATTTGTGCGAAAACGCGTTTTAAGCATGCACATGCATCTTTTGGTAGACGCGGATGAAGTTTTCTGCAAAACCACAAGATGTGCATGCAAATGGTGCTTTTGGCAGAACGCGCACGTGGATTTCTACCAAACGACGTGCTAAGCATGCCGATGCTGCTCTTTTTAGCACCCGCGCACGGATTTGTGCGAAAACGCGTTTTAAGCATGCACATGCATCTTTTGGTAGACGCGGATGAAGTTTTCTGCAAAAGCAGAAGATGTGCATGCAAATGGTGCTTTTGGCAGAACGCGCACGTGGATTTCTACCAAACGACGTGCTAAGCATGCCGATGCTGCTCTTTTTAGCACCCGCGCACGGATTTGTGCGAAAACGCGTTTTAAGCATGCACATGCATCTTTTGGTAGACGCGGATGAAGTTTTCTGCAAAACCACAAGATGTGCATGCAAATGGTGCTTTTGGCAGAACGCGCACGTGGATTTCTACCAAACGACGTGCTAAGCATGCCGATGCTGCTCTTTTTAGCACCCGCGCACGGATTTGTGCGAAAACGCGTTTTAAGCATGCACATGCATCTTTTGGTAGACGCGGATGAAGTTTTCTGCAAAACCACAAGATGTGCATGCAAATGGTGCTTTTTGCAGAACGCGCACGTGGATTTCTACCAAACGACGTGCTAAGCATGCCGATGCTGCTCTTTTTAGCACCCGCGCACGCATTTGTGCGAAAACGCGTTTTAAGCATGCACATGCATCTTTTGGTAGACGCGGATGAAGTTTTCTGCAAAACCACAAGATGTGCATGCAAATGGTGCTTTTTGCAGAACGCGCACGTGGATTTCTACCAAACGACGTGCTAAGCATGCCGATGCTGCTCTTTTTAGCACCCGCGCACGCATTTGTGCGAAAACGCGTTTTAAGCATGCACATGCATCTTTTGGTAGACGCGGATGAAGTTTTCTGCAAAACCACAAGATGTGCATGCAAATGGTGCTTTTTGCAGAACGCGCACGTGGATTTCTACCAAACGACGTGCTAAGCATGCCGATGCTGCTCTTTTTAGCACCCGCGCACGGATTTGAGCGAAAACGCGTTTTAAGCATGCACATGCATCTTTTGGTAGACGCGGATGAAGTTTTCTGCAAAACCACAAGATGTGCATGCAAATGGTGCTTTTTGCAGAACGCGCACGTGGATTTCTACCAAACGACGTGCTAAGCATGCCGATGCTGCTCTTTTTAGCACCCGCGCACGGATTTGTGCGAAAACGCGTTTTAAGCATGCACATGCATCTTTTGGTAGACGCGGATGAAGTTTTCTGCAAAACCACAAGATGTGCATGCAAATGGTGCTTTTGGCAGAACGCGCACGTGGATTTCTACCAAACGACGTGCTAAGCATGCCGATGCTGCTCTTTTTAGCACCCACGCACGCATTTGTGCGAAAACGCGTTTTAAGCATGCACATGCATCTTTTGGTAGACGCGGATGAAGTTTTCTGCAAAACCACAAGATGTGCATGCAAATGGTGCTTTTTGCAGAACGCGCACGTGGATTTCTACCAAACGACGTGCTAAGCATGCCGATGCTGCTCTTTTTAGCACCCGCGCACGCATTTGTGCGAAAACGCGTTTTAAGCATGCACATGCATCTTTTGGTAGACGCGGATGAAGTTTTCTGCAAAACCACAAGATGTGCATGCAAATGGTGCTTTTTGCAGAACGCGCACGTGGATTTCTACCAAACGACGTGCTAAGCATGCCGATGCTGCTCTTTTTAGCACCCGCGCACGCATTTGTGCGAAAACGCGTTTTAAGCATGCACATGCATCTTTTGGTAGACGCGGATGAAGTTTTCTGCAAAACCACAAGATGTGCATGCAAATGGTGCTTTTTGCAGAACGCGCACGTGGATTTCTACCAAACGACGTGCTAAGCTTGCCGATGCTGCTCTTTTTAGCACCCGCGCACGGATTTGTGCGAAAACGCGTTTTAAGCATGCACATGCATCTTTTGGTAGACGCGGATGAAGTTTTCTGCAAAACCACAAGATGTGCATGCAAATGGTGCTTTTGGCAGAACGCGCACGTGGATTTCTACCAAACGACGTGCTAAGCATGCCGATGCTGCTCTTTTTAGCACCCGCGCACGCATTTGTGCGAAAACGCGTTTTAAGCATGCACATGCATCTTTTGGTAGACGCGGATGAAGTTTTCTGCAAAACCACAAGATGTGCATGCAAATGGTGCTTTTGGCAGAACGCGCACGTGGATTTCTACCAAACGACGTGCTAAGCATGCCGATGCTGCTCTTTTTAGCACCCGCGCATGCATTTGTGCGAAAACGCGTTTTAAGCATGCACATGCATCTTTTGGTAGACGCGGATGAAATTTTCTGCAAAACCACAAGACGTGCATGCAAATGGTGCTTTTTGCAGAACGCGCACGTGGATTTCTACCAAACGACGTGCTAAGCATGCCGATGCTGCTATTTTTAGCACCCGCGCACGCATTTGTGCGAAAACGCGTTTTAAGCATGCACATGCATCTTTTGGTAGACGCGGATGAAGTTTTCTGCAAAACCACAAGATGTGCATGCAAATGGTGCTTTTTGCAGAACGCGCACGTGGATTTCTACCAAACGACGTGCTAAGCATGCCGATGCTGCTATTTTTAGCACCCGCGCACGCATTTGTGCGAAAACGCGTTTTAAGCATGCACATGCATCTTTTGGTAGACGCGGATGAAGTTTTCTGCAAAACCACAAGATGTGCATGCAAATGGTGCTTTTTGCAGAACGCGCACGTGGATTTCTACCAAACGACGTGCTAAGCATGCCGATGCTGCTCTTTTTAGCACCCGCGCACGGATTTGTGCGAAAACGCGTTTTAAGCATGCACATGCATCTTTTGGTAGACGCGGATGAAGTTTTCTGCAAAACCACAAGATGTGCATGCAAATGGTGCTATTGGCAGAACGCGCACGTGGATTTCTAGCAAACGACGTGCTAAGCATGCCGATGCTGCTCTTTTTAGCACCCGCGCACGGATTTGTGCAAAAACGCGTTTTAGGCATGCACATGCATCTTTTGGTAGACGCGGATGAAGTTTTCTGCAAAACCACAATATTATCATGCAAACGGTGCTTTTGGCAGAACGCGCACGTGGATTTCCACCAAACGACGTGCTAAGCATGCCGATGCTGCTCTTTTTAGCACCCGCGCACGCATTTGTGCGAAAACGCGTTTTAAGCATGCACATGCATCTTTTGGTGGACGCGGATGAAGTTTTCTGCAAAACCACAAGATGTGCATGCAAATGGTGCTTTTGGCAGATCGCGCACGTGGATTTCTACCAAACGACGTGCTAAGCATGCCGATGCTGCTCTTTTTAGCACCCGCGCACGGATTTGTGCGAAAACGCGTTTTAAGCATGCACATGCATCTTTTGGTAGACGCGGATGAAGTTTTCTGCAAAACCACAAGATGTGCATGCAAATGGTGCTATTGGCAGAACGCGCACGTGGATTTCTAGCAAACGACGTGCTAAGCATGCCGATGCTGCTCTTTTTAGCACCCGCGCACGGATTTGTGCAAAAACGCGTTTTAGGCATGCACATGCATCTTTTGGTAGACGCGGATGAAGTTTTCTGCAAAACCACAATATTATCATGCAAACGGTGCTTTTGGCAGAACGCGCACGTGGATTTCCACCAAACGACGTGCTAAGCATGCCGATGCTGCTCTTTTTAGCACCCGCGCACGCATTTGTGCGAAAACGCGTTTTAAGCATGCACATGCATCTTTTGGTAGACGCGGATGAAGTTTTCTGCAAAACCACAAGATGTGCATGCAAATGGTGCTTTTGGCAGATCGCGCACGTGGATTTCTACCAAACGACGTGCTAAGCATGCCGATGCTGCTCTTTTTAGCACCCGCGCAGGGATTTGTGCGAAAACGCGTTTTAAGCATGCACATGCATCTTTTCGTAGACGCGGATGAAGTTTTCTGCAAAACCACAAGATGTGCATGCAAATGGTGCTTTTGGCAGAACGCGCACGTGGATTTCTACCAAACGACGTGCTAAGCATGCCGATGCTGCTCTTTTTAGCACCCACGCACGGATTTGTGCGAAAACGCGTTTTAAGCATGCACATGCATCTTTTGGTAGACGCGGATGAAGTTTTCTGCAAAACCACAAGATGTGCTTGCAAATGGTGCTTTTGGCAGAACGCGCACGTGGATTTCTACCAAACGACGTGCTAAGCATGCCGATGCTGCTCTTTTTAGCACCCGCGCACGCATTTGTGCGAAAACGCGTTTTAAGCATGCACATGCATCTTTTGGTAGACGCGGATGAAGTTTTCTGCAAAACCACAAGATGTGCATGCAAATGGTGCTTTTTGCAGAACGCGCACGTGGATTTCTACCAAACGACGTGCTAAGCATGCCGATGCTGCTCTTTTTAGCACCCGCGCACGCATTTGTGCGAAAACGCGTTTTAAGCATGCACATGCATCTTTTGGTAGACGCGGATGAAGTTTTCTGCAAAACCACAAGATGTGCATGCAAATGGTGCTTTTGGCAGAACGCGCACGTGGATTTCTACCAAACGACGTGCTAAGCATGCCGATGCTGCTCTTTTTAGCACCCGCGCACGCATTTGTGCGAAAACGCGTTTTAAGCATGCACATGCATCTTTTGGTAGACGCGGATGAAGTTTTCTGCAAAACCACAAGATGTGCATGCAAATGGTGCTTTTTGCAGAACGCGCACGTGGATTTCTACCTGACGACGTGCTAAGCATGCCGATGCTGCTCTTTTTAGCACCCGCGCACGGATTTGTGCGAAAACGCGTTTTAAGCATGCACATGCATCTTTTGGTAGACGCGGATGAAGTTTTCTGCAAAACCACAAGATGTGCATGCAAATGGTGCTTTTGGCAGAACGCGCACGTGGATTTCTACCAAACGACGTGCTAAGCATGCCGATGCTGCACTTTTTAGCACCCGCGCACGGATTTGTGCGAAAATGCGTTTTAAGCATGCACATGCATCTTTTGGTAGACGCGGATGAAGTTTTCTGCAAAACCAGAAGATGTGCATGCAAATGGTGCTTTTGGCAGAACGCGCACGTGGATTTCTACCAAACGACGTGCTAAGCATGCCGATGCTGCTCTTTTTAGCACCCGCGCACGGATTTGTGCGAAAACGCGTTTTAAGCATGCACATGCATCTTTTGGTAGACGCGGATGAAGTTTTCTGCAAAACCACAAGATGTGCATGCAAATGGTGCTTTTGGCAGAACGCGCACGTGGATTTCTACCAAACGACGTGCTAAGCATGCCGATGCTGCTCTTTTTAGCACCCGCGCACGGATTTGTGCGAAAACGCGTTTTAAGCATGCACATGCATCTCTTGGTAGACGCGGATGAAGTTTTCTGCAAAACCACAAGATGTGCATGCAAATGGTGCTTTTGGCAGAACGCGCACGTGGATTTCTACCAAACGACGTGCTAAGCATGCCGATGCTGCTCTTTTTAGCACCCGCGCACGGATTTGTGCGAAAACGCGTTTTAAGCATGCACATGCATCTTTTGGTAGACGCGGATGAAGTTTTCTTCAAAACCACAAGATGTGCATGCAAATGGTGCTTTTGGCAGAACGCGCACGTGGATTTCTACCAAACGACGTGCTAAGCATGCCGATGCTGCTCTTTTTAGCACCCGCACACGGATTTGTGTGAAAACGCGTTTTAAGCATGCACATGCATCTTTTGGTAGACGCGGATGAAGTTTTCTGCAAAACCACAAGATGTGCATGCAAATGGTGCTTTTGGCAGAACGCGCACGTGGATTTCTACCAAACGACGTGCTAAGCATGCCGATGCTGCTCTTTTTAGCACCCGCGCACGGATTTGTGCGAAAACGCGTTTTAAGCATGCACATGCATATTTTGGTAGACGCGGATGAAGTTTTCTGCAAAACCACAAGATGTGCATGCAAATGGTGCTTTTGGCAGAACGCGCACGTGGATTTCTACCAAACGACGTGCTAAGCATGCCGATGCTGCTCTTTTTAGCACCCACGCACGGATTTGTGCGAAAACGCGTTTTAAGCATGCACATGCATCTTTTGGTAGACGCGGATGAAGTTTTCTGCAAAACCAGAAGATGTGCATGCAAATGGTGCTTTTGGCAGAACGCGCACGTGGATTTCTACCAAACGACGTGCTAAGCATGCCGATGCTGCTCTTTTTAGCACCCGCACACGCATTTGTGCGAAAACGCGTTTTAAGCATGCACATGCATCTTTTGGTAGACGCGGATGAAGTTTTCTGCAAAACCACAAGATGTGCATGCAAATGGTGCTTTTGGCAGAACGCGCACGTGGATTTCTACCAAACGACGTGCTAAGCATGCCGATGCTGCTCTTTTTAGCACCCGCGCAGGGATTTGTGCGAAAACGCGTTTTAAGCATGCACATGCATCTTTTGGTAGACGCGGATGAAGTTTTCTGCAAAACCACAAGATGTGCATGCAAATGGTGCTTTTTGCAGAACGCGCACGTGGATTTCTACCAAACGACGTGCTAAGCATGCCGATGCTGCTCTTTTTAGCACCCGCGCACGGATTTGTGCGAAAACGCGTTTTAAGCATGCACATGCATCTTTTGGTAGACGCGGATGAAGTTTTCTGCAAAACCACAAGATGTGCATGCAAATGGTGCTTTTGGCAGAACGCGCACGTGGATTTCTACCAAACGACGTGCTAAGCATGCCGATGCTGCTCTTTTTAGCACCCGCGCACGCATTTGTGCGAAAACGCGTTTTAAGCATGCACATGCATCTTTTGGTAGACGCGGATGAAGTTTTCTGCAAAACCACAAGATGTGCATGCAAATGGTGCTTTTTGCAGAACGCGCACGTGGATTTCTACCAAACGACGTGCTAAGCATGCCGATGCTACTCTTTTTAGCACCCGCGCACGCATTTGTGCGAAAACGCGTTTTAAGCATGCACATGCATCTTTTGGTAGACGCGGATGAAGTTTTCTGCAAAACCACAAGATGTGCATGCAAATGGTGCTTTTGGCAGAACGCACACGTGGATTTCTACCAAACGACGTGCTAAGCATGCCGATGCTGCTCTTTTTAGCACCCGCGCACGCATTTGTGCGAAAACGCGTTTTAAGCATGCACATGCATCTTTTGGTAGACGCGGATGAAGTTTTCTGCAAAACCACAAGATGTGCATGCAAATGGTGCTTTTTGCAGAACGCGCACGTGGATTTCTACCAAACGACGTGCTAAGCATGCCGATGCTACTCTTTTTAGCACCCGCGCACGCATTTGTGCGAAAACGCGTTTTAAGCATGCACATGCATCTTTTGGTAGACGCGGATGAAGTTTTCTGCAAAACCACAAGATGTGCATGCAAATGGTGCTTTTTGCAGAACGCGCACGTGGATTTCTACCAAACGACGTGCTAAGCATGCCGATGCTGCTCTTTTTAGCACCCGCGCACGGATTTGTGCGAAAACGTGTTTTAAGCATGCACATGCATCTTTTGGTAGACGCGGATGAAGTTTTCTGCAAAACCACAAGATGTGCATGCAAATGGTGCTTTTGGCAGAACGCGCACGTGGATTTCTACCAAACGACGTGCTTAGCATGCCGATGCTGCTCTTTTTAGCACCCGCGCACGGATTTGTGCGAAAACGCGTTTTAAGCATGCACATGCATCTTTTGGTAGACGCGGATGAAGTTTTCTGCAAAACCACAAGATGTGCATGCAAATGGTGCTTTTGGCAGAACGCGCACGTGGATTTCTACCAAACGACGTGCTAAGCATGCCGATGCTGCTCTTTTTAGCACCCACGCACGGATTTGTGCGAAAACGCGTTTTAAGCATGCACATGCATCTTTTGGTAGACGCGGATGAAGTTTTCTGCAAAACCACAAGATGTGCATGGAAATGGTGCTTTTGGCAGAACGCGCACGTGGATTCCTACCAAACGACGTGCTAAGCATGCCGATGCTGCTCTTTTTAGCACCCGCGCACGCATTTGTGCGAAAACGCGTTTTAAGCATGCACATGCATCTTTTGGTAGACGCGGATGAAGTTTTCTGCAAAACCACAAGATGTGCATGCAAATGGTGCTTTTGGCAGAACGCGCACGTGGATTTCTACCAAACGACGTGCTAAGCATGCCGATGCTGCTCTTTTTAGCACCCGCGCACGCATTTGTGCGAAAACGCGTTTTAAGCATGCACATGCATCTTTTGGTAGACGCGGATGAAGTTTTCTGCAAAACCACAAGATGTGCATGCAAATGGTGCTTTTTGCAGAACGCGCACGTGGATTTCTACCAAACGACGTGCTAAGCATGCCGATGCTGCTCTTTTTAGCACCCGCGCACGCATTTCTGCGAAAACGCGTTTTAAGCATGCACATGCATCTTTTGGTAGACGCGGATGAAGTTTTCTGCAAAACCACAAGATGTGCATGCAAATTGTGCTTTTTGCAGAACGCGCACGTGGATTTCTACCAGACGACGTGCTAAGCATGCCGATGCTGCTCTTTTTAGCACCCGCGCACGGATTTGTGCGAAAACGCGTTTTAAGCATGCACATGCATCTTTTGGTAGACGCGGATGAAGTTTTCTGCAAAACCACAAGATGTGCATGCAAATGGTGCTTTTGGCAGAACGCGCACGTGGATTTCTACCAAACGACGTGCTAAGCATGCCGATGCTGCTCTTTTTAGCACCCGCGCACGGATTTGTGCGAAAATGCGTTTTAAGCATGCACAATCTGTCTCGCGTGTGTGCGGATGAAGTTTTCTGCAAAACCACAAGATGTGCATGCAAATGGTGCTTTTTGCAGAACGCGCACGTGGATTTCTACCAAACGACGTGCTAAGCATGCCGATGCTGCTCTTTTTAGCACCCGCGCACGCATTTGTGCGAAAACGCGTTTTAAGCATGCACATGCATCTTTTGGTAGACGCGGATGAAGTTTTCTGAAAAACCACAACATGTGCATGCAAATGGTGCTTTTTGCAGAACGCGCACCTGGATTTCTACCAAACGACGTGCTAAGCATGCCGATGCTGCTCTTTTTAGCACCCGCGCACGGATTTGTGCGAAAACGCGTTTTAAGCATGCACATGCATCTTTTGGTAGACGCGGAAAGTTTTCTGCAAAACCACAAAATGTGCATGCAAATGGTGCTTTTGGCAGAACGCGCACGTGGATTTCTACCAAACGACGTGCTAAGCATGCCGATGCTGCTCTTTTTAGCACCCGCGCACGCATTTGTGCGAAAACGCGTTTTAAGCATGCACATGCATCTTTTGGTAGACGCGGATGAAGTTTTCTGCAAAACCACAAGATGTGCATGCAAATGGTGCTTTTGGCAGAACGCGCACGTGGATTTCTACCAAACGACGTGCTAAGCATGCCGATGCTGCTCTTTTCAGCACCCGCGCACGGATTTGTGCGAAAACGCGTTTTAAGCATGCACATGCATCTTTTGGTAGACGCGGATGAAGTTTTCTGCAAAACCACAAGATGTGCATGCAAATGGTGCTTTTGGCAGAACGCGCACGTGGATTTCTACCAAACGACGTGCTAAGCATGCCGATGCTGCTCTTTTTAGCACCCGCGCACGGATTTGTGCGAAAACGCGTTTTAAGCATGCACATGCATCTTTTGGTAGACGCGGATGAAGTTTTCTGCAAAACCACAAGATGTGCATGCAAATGGTGCTTTTGGCAGAACGCGCACGTGGATTTCTACCAAACGACGTGCTAAGCATGCCGATGCTGCTCTTTTTAGCACCCGCGCACGGATTTGTGCGAAAACGCGTTTTAAGCATGCACATGCATCTTTTGGTAGACGCGGAAAGTTTTCTGCAAAACCACAAAATGTGCATGCAAATGGTGCTTTTGGCAGAACGCGCACGTGGATTTCTACCAAACGACGTGCTAAGCATGCCGATGCTGCTCTTTTTAGCACCCGCGCACGCATTTGTGCGAAAACGCGTTTTAAGCATGCACATGCATCTTTTGGTCGACGCGGATGAAGTTTTCTGCAAAACCACAAGATGTGCATGCAAATGGTGCTTTTGGCAGAACGCGCACGTGGATTTCTACCAAACGACGTGCTAAGCATGCCGATGCTGCTCTTTTTAGCACCCGCGCACGGATTTGTGCGAAAACGCGTTTTAAGCATGCACATGCATCTTTTGGTAGACGCGGATGAAGTTTTCTGCAAAACCACAAGATGTGCATGCAAATGGTGCTTTTTGCAGAACGCGCACGTGGATTTCTACCAAACGACGTGCTAAGCATGCCGATGCTGCTCTTTTTAGCACCCGCGCACGCATTTGTGCGAAAACGCGCTTTAAGCATGCACATGCATCTTTTGGTAGACGCGGATGAAGTTTTCTGCAAAACCACAAGATGTGCATGCAAATGGTGCTTTTTGCAGAACGCGCACGTGGATTTCTACCAAACGACGTGCTAAGCAGCAGATTGAGCAGCAGTCGCAACAACGAGAACGAACACTAATTCCTGCTACTTCTACTGACTGCAGATTCTTCTAAGCCGCTGCCTCGTGTCTGCTTGGTTCCTACCATCTGCGCCCTGCGCAGTTCATTCATCATCGAGTCATCCGTACAATCATCTGGCACGTGCTTCACCTCCCTGGACCACGCTGCGCTTGCGCTACCTTGGCACGGAGAGGATATAAACGGATCCGCTGTCGGCTCCAGCTTCATTGAGCAGCAGTCGCAACAACGAGAACGAACACTAATTCCTGCTACTTCTACTGACTGCAGGTTGGTTTTCATTTTTTCCCGGAAATTTTCCTACGTCACGGTTCTTTTTGCGACTGCTGCTCACTGGTTTTTGGTTTTTGGCTGTGTCTACTTCTTCTGCTGTGAGATGCCTACTAATGCTGAGCTATGCAAAAAGATTGAGCGGCTCGAATCCTTGCTTGAGGGCAAACTGGATTCTGTTGTTGAAGAGATTGCTGCAAGGATTGTACAAAAACTTGAAGAGTAGGGCCTTGGCAATATTTCTGAACTTGCTGATAGTGTACGTTTTATCAGTCAGCAGTATGAAGAAATGAGGACGACGTTTGATGGACTGTCCGCTACAAACAAGGCCTTGATAGCACAAAATGAATCCCTGACAAAAAGAATTGCATCAATGGAACAGTACAGCAGGCTGAACAATATTGAAATTAAAGGCATCCCGTCAACGCAAGGAGAGGATTGCTCTGCCATTTTGAGCACTGTCGCTGATGCAATTGACTGTCAAATCGACGTGGTGGACATCGACACAGTTCATCGGGTCGCTAGCAAATCCCCCCATAAAAATTTAATCGTTCGATTTTGCTCCCGTGTCAAGAAGAATGGCTTCCTCCGTAAGGCTCGAAAGGCGCGCCTCAGAACCTCCATGATTGGGCTTTCTGGTAATAATGATAGCCCTATTTATGTCAATGAGCACCTCACATTTCAAAACAAACGTCTGTTCAGCCGAGCTCTTGCACTAAAGAAGCAGCATAAGTGGCAGTTCCTTTGGACAGACAACTGTCAGATTAAAGCACGCAAGACTGAAAATAGCAAAGTGTTTTTCATAAGCTCCGAGTCTGACCTCAGCGTCATCACTTAACCTGATTTGCGCTTAGTCTGTGTTTTAGTCATCCAATCATTTCCTCAAACATGTCTTTTCTTTCACCTTCTGAAGCTACGTCACTGCTTAAATCTGTTGGTTGTTCATTGCTTCACGTCAATGCACGAAGTTTGCGTAAGAATCATAATAACATATCTTCATTCATCGACTCTCTTTCCCACACTTTTTCATTCATCTGCATAACTGAGACATGGCTTGGCCCGGCTAATAGCAATTTATACGGGTTCCATGCCTATCAGGCTGAGTATTGTAACCGTGTTGCATATCAACATGGTGGTAGCGCGATTTTCGTCGCACCCCACATTAAATATAAACGTAGACTGGACCTTTCCATAGATGTATTTCACTGCGAAACTGTTTGGATCGAAACCGATGCCTTGTCTTTTCCAAATTATGGTGGCGGAATTATTATTGGCTGTATTTACCGTTCTCCATCTTCTTCCATACCTGATTTCCTTCGTCATCTTAGCTCAGTTCTTCAAACAATTACTAGTGAAAACAAGCCTGTCCTAATTGTAGGTGATATAAATATTAACTTGCTCGATGTCGACAATAGTACTGTATGCGCTTATTCGGACTGTTTTTCTGGCTTTGGGCTTGAGCAATTAATAACTTCGGCCACCAGGATTTCCACTCAAGGAAGCAGCTCCCTCTTAGACCATGCCCTCACTAATATTTCGCCTTCACCAGAGTCTGGTGTAATTGACATAGACATATCAGATCATTACCCTGTATTCGTCACATTCAAATCTAACCCTCCTAGGTCAGATCCCTGTTATCTTACGTCTCGTCTTGATATTATAAATTTTGTTGATGCAATTGACAAAATTGACTGGACAGTTATAGCTACTAAACTAAATCCAGAAGAAGCGCTTCAGTTATTTTCTTCTTTACTTTTAAAAGCTGTTCATGCTAACACTGTCACTGTTAAGTGCAAAAAGAAATTTAAATTTCCGCATAATCCTTGGATCACTAATGGGCTACTTGTGAGCATGAGGAAAAAAGAAAACATGTATAGGAAGACGAAAAAACAGCCTTTCAATGTTAATTTAGCATTACGCTATAAGAAATATTGCAACATGTTGAGTAATTTATTGAAGAAATCTAAAAGGCAATATTACGAAAATGAATTCATGAAAAATAAGTTTAACCCCAAAAAACAATGGCAACTTATCAACGAGTTTTTGAATGTACCGCGTTCTGGCAGTGCCATTGAAAAAGTAATCTACAATCATGTGACTATCACTGACCCGCCTAGCATTGCTCGTGCGTTCAGTAATCACTTTTATGAAATTTATAATACTACCCATGTTCCTTCAGTTTATCATACGAGCCGATGCGATAAATCTTTCTTTTTGTTTCCTGTAACATCTGAAGAAGTCCTTACTGAGATTTTCAACTTAAAGGACTCAAGTCCTGGTTTTGATGGAATTTCCGCATTTCATTTAAAGCTTGTTGCTCCGACTATTTCTGGTGCTCTCAGTAACTTAATTAACCTCATGTTCAAGACCGGTATATTCCCTAGAAGCCTAAAAAAAGCTAAAGTAATTCCTGTTCATAAAAAGGGTGACAAAGCTCAAGTCGCGAGCTATCGTCCTATATGTATTTTACCTTCAATTAGTAAAGTTGTAGAAAAATTAATGCTTCGTCGTATTAACATTTACCTTAAGAAATTCAGCTTGCTGAAACCCTGTCAGTTCGGTTTTCGTTCAGGAAGCTCGACTAACTTGGCTTTGCTAGCATTAACTGATTATATTCGACATTCACTTGATCTCGGATACTTTGTTGGCTCGGTCTTTTTAGACTTTACTAAAGCCTTTGATACAATAAACCACAAAGTTTTGTTTACTAAACTGGAGTCTGTTGGCATTTCTGGTCCAGCTCTTAATTTATTAAAAAGTTATCTGTTTAATCGTGAATTAACAGTGTACGCAGGCGGGGCTTTCGCTGAAAGCAAAATTATTAACCAAGGAGTGCCTCAGGGCTCGATTTTAGGTCCACTATTATTTTCCATTTATATAAATGATTTACCTGACTGCCTTAATTATACCCTACCTATATTATACGCCGACGACACGACTGTTGCCCTCTCTGATAAATCATTACTTTCGCTAACTTTGAAACTAAACAGTGATCTTTCGAAAATTACTGAATGGTGTAACGCCAATTTTCTAGTTATAAACCCTACGAAAACGCAATTCATGTTATTTAAGTCTCCACAGAGACATTTACCTTGCTCTCCGACCATAACTCTGAATGGGCATGACATTCCTGCCTCCACTTGTGTTTCTTTCCTCGGCATCAAATTAGATCCCCACCTTAAGTTTACTAACCACATTGCACACATCAAACATAAAACAGCATTTGGCATTAGAGCACTACTCAAATCACGTGCATTTTTTCCCAAAGAAGCATTATTATCGTTATACTTCGCTTTAATTCATAGTCATATCATTTATGGTATCACTTCTTGGGGTAATACTTATCATTGTCATCTTTCCTCTATTCAGCACATTCAAAATCAGGCTATCCGCATTATAACACGAAGCCATCTTTTCTCTAACGCCTCTTCACAACTACGTACAAACCGCATTCTTCAAGTTACTGATTTGTTTAACTATCATTTAGCGATATTATTTTTCAAATTACTAACTCAACAACTTTCTTTCAACTTTGTTAGTTCTGATCTCCTTTTTAATCCCAATAACACAAGGTTTGCAGCACAAGGAAATTTCTTGTTGCCTTTATGTCATACTAATTACGGAAAGATGGCTTCCTCTTTTTGCGCGCTTAAACTTTGGAACAGTCTTCCATATTCCATTAAGTTGTCAACTACCTTGTACTCTTTCAAATATGAACTGAAGAATTATTTGCTGTCTGATTAATTTTATACAATGTTAATTTGCTATTTAGAAGCTGTGGAATTACCATTGATTGTGCATCTTTCCTTTTCCTTTTGTTTTTTATGAGTTCGTCACTCAGTTTCTTGGTTATATTTTGCTTATTTCATTATTTGTTTCTCTGCTCTGTATTCCGCTTAATTTTTTTTGTATAACTTCTGATCCAAGGGTCCCGGTGCAGTCTCTGACTTTGGGACCCTTGTCTGTATACTATATTTTGTAACAAATTGTTATGAACGAATAATAAACTGAAACTGAAACTGAAGCTTGCCGATGCTGCTCTTTTTAGCACCCGCGCACGGATTTGTGCGAAAACGCGTTTTAAGCATGCACATGCATCTTTTGGTAGACGCGGATGAAGTTTTCTGCAAAACCACAAGATGTGCATGCAAATGGTGCTTTTTGCAGAACGCGCACGTGGATTTCTACCAAACGACGTGCTAAGCATGCCGATGCTGCTCTTTTTAGCACCCGCGCACGCATTTGTGCGAAAACGCGTTTTAAGCATGCACATGCATCTTTTGGTAGACGAGGATGAAGTTTTCTGCAAAACCACAAGATGTGCATGCAAATGGTGCTTTTTGCAGAACGCGCACGTGGATTTCTACCAAACGACGTGCTAAGCAGCAGATTGAGCAGCAGTCGCAACAACGAGAACGAACACTAATTCCTGCTACTTCTACTGACTGCAGATTCTTCTAAGCCGCTGCCTCGTGTCTGCTTGGTTCCTACCATCTGCGCCCTGCGCAGTTCATTCATCATCGAGTCATCCGTACAATCATCTGGCACGTGCTTCACCTCCCTGGACCACGCTGCGCTTGCGCTACCTTGGCACGGAGAGGATATAAACGGATCCGCTGTCGGCTCCAGCTTCATTGAGCAGCAGTCGCAACAACGAGAACGAACACTAATTCCTGCTACTTCTACTGACTGCAGGTTGGTTTTCATTTTTTCCTGGAAATTTTCCTACGTCACGGTTCTTTTTGCGACTGCTGCTCACTGGTTTTTGGTTTTTGGCTGTGTCTACTTCTTCTGCTGTGAGATGCCTACTAATGCTGAGCTATGCAAAAAGATTGAGCGGCTCGAATCCTTGCTTGAGGGCAAACTGGATTCTGTTGTTGAAGAGATTGCTGCAAGGATTGTACAAAAACTTGAAGAGTAGGGCCTTGGCAATATTTCTGAACTTGCTGATAGTGTACGTTTTATCAGTCAGCAGTATGAAGAAATGAGGACGACGTTTGATGGACTGTCCGCTACAAACAAGGCCTTGATAGCACAAAATGAATCCCTGACAAAAAGAATTGCATCAATGGAACAGTACAGCAGGCTGAACAATATTGAAATTAAAGGCATCCCGTCAACGCAAGGAGAGGATTGCTCTGCCATTTTGAGCACTGTCGCTGATGCAATTGACTGTCAAATCGACGTGGTGGACATCGACACAGTTCATCGGGTCGCTAGCAAATCACCCCATAAAAATTTAATCGTTCGATTTTGCTCCCGTGTCAAGAAGAATGGCTTCCTCCGTAAGGCTCGAAAGGCGCGCCTCAGAACCTCCATGATTGGGCTTTCTGGTAATAATGATAGCCCTATTTATGTCAATGAGCACCTCACATTTCAAAACAAACGTCTGTTCAGCCGAGCTCTTGCACTAAAGAAGCAGCATAAGTGGCAGTTCCTTTGGACAGACAACTGTCAGATTAAAGCACGCAAGACTGAAAATAGCAAAGTGTTTTTCATAAGCTCCGAGTCTGACCTCAGCGTCATCACTTAACCTGATTTGCGCTTAGTCTGTGTTTTAGTCATCCAATCATTTCCTCAAACATGTCTTTGCTTTCACCTTCTGAAGCTACGTCACTGCTTAAATCTGTTGGTTGTTCATTGCTTCACGTCAATGCACGAAGTTTGCGTAAGAATCATAATAACATATCTTCATTCATCGACTCTCTTTCCCACACTTTTTCATTCATCTGCATAACTGAGACATGGCTTGGCCCGGCTGATAGCAATTTATACGGGTTCCATGCCTATCAGGCTGAGTATTGTAACCGTGTTGCATATCAACATGGTGGTAGCGCGATTTTCGTCGCACCCCACATTAAATATAAACGTAGACTGGACCTTTCCATAGATGTATTTCACTGCGAAACTGTTTGGATCGAAACCGATGCCTTGTCTTTTCCAAATTATGGTGGCGGAATTATTATTGGCTGTATTTACCGTTCTCCATCTTCTTCCATACCTGATTTCCTTCGTCATCTTAGCTCAGTTCTTCAAACAATTACTAGTGAAAACAAGCCTGTCCTAATTGTAGGTGATATAAATATTAACTTGCTCGATGTCGACAATAGTACTGTATGCGCTTATTCGGACTGTTTTTCTGGCTTTGGGCTTGAGCAATTAATAACTTCGGCCACCAGGATTTCCACTCAAGGAAGCAGCTCCCTCTTAGACCATGCCCTCACTAATATTTCGCCTTCACCAGAGTCTGGTGTAATTGACATAGACATATCAGATCATTACCCTGTATTCGTCACATTCAAATCTAACCCTCCTAGGTCAGATCCCTGTTATCTTACGTCTCGTCTTGATATTATAAATTTTGTTGATGCAATTGACAAAATTGACTGGACAGTTATAGCTACTAAACTAAATCCAGAAGAAGCGCTTCAGTTATTTTCTTCTTTACTTTTAAAAGCTGTTCATGCTAACACTGTCACTGTTAAGTGCAAAAAGAAATTTAAATTTCCGCATAATCCTTGGATCACTAATGGGCTACTTGTGAGCATGAGGAAAAAAGAAAACATGTATAGGAAGACGAAAAAACAGCCTTTCAATGTTAATTTAGCATTACGCTATAAGAAATATTGCAACATGTTGAGTAATTTATTGAAGAAATCTAAAAGGCAATATTACGAAAATGAATTCATGAAAAATAAGTTTAACCCCAAAAAACAGTGGCAACTTATCAACGAGTTTTTGAATGTACCGCGTTCTGGCAGTGCCATTGAAAAAGTAATCTACAATCATGTGACTATCACTGACCCGCCTAGCATTGCTCGTGCGTTCAGTAATCACTTTTATGAAATTTATAATACTACCCATGTTCCTTCAGTTTATCATACGAGCCGATGCGATAAATCTTTCTTTTTGTTTCCTGTAACATCTGAAGAAGTCCTTACTGAGATTTTCAACTTAAAGGACTCAAGTCCTGGTTTTGATGGAATTTCCGCATTTCATTTAAAGCTTGTTGCTCCGACTATTTCTGGTGCTCTCAGTAACTTAATTAACCTCATGTTCAAGACCGGTATATTCCCTAGAAGCCTAAAAAAAGCTAAAGTAATTCCTGTTCATAAAAAGGGTGACAAAGCTCAAGTCGCGAGCTATCGTCCTATATGTATTTTACCTTCAATTAGTAAAGTTGTAGAAAAATTAATGCTTCGTCGTATTAACATTTACCTTAAGAAATTCAGCTTGCTGAAACCCTGTCAGTTCGGTTTTCGTTCAGGAAGCTCGACTAACTTGGCTTTGCTAGCATTAACTGATTATATTCGACATTCACTTGATCTCGGATACTTTGTTGGCTCGGTCTTTTTAGACTTTACTAAAGCCTTTGATACAATAAACCACAAAGTTTTGTTTACTAAACTGGAGTCTGTTGGCATTTCTGGTCCAGCTCTTAATTTATTAAAAAGTTATCTGTTTAATCGTGAATTAACAGTGTACGCAGGCGGGGCTTTCGCTGAAAGCAAAATTATTAACCAAGGAGTGCCTCAGGGCTCGATTTTAGGTCCACTATTATTTTCCATTTATATAAATGATTTACCTGACTGCCTTAATTATACCCTACCTATATTATACGCCGACGACACGACTGTTGCCCTC
The DNA here is from genome assembly GCF_023375885.2 of Dermacentor andersoni. Taxonomy (NCBI): domain Eukaryota; kingdom Metazoa; phylum Arthropoda; class Arachnida; order Ixodida; family Ixodidae; genus Dermacentor; species Dermacentor andersoni. The sequence continues at coordinate 87,238 of NW_027314930.1, read as the reverse complement.
TCTGATAAATCATTACTTTCGCTAACTTTGAAACTAAACAGTGATCTTTCGAAAATTACTGAATGGTGTAACGCCAATTTTCTAGTTATAAACCCTACGAAAACGCAATTCATGTTATTTAAGTCTCCACAGAGACATTTACCTTGCTCTCCGACCATAACTCTGAATGGGCATGACATTCCTGCCTCCACTTGTGTTTCTTTCCTCGGCATCAAATTAGATCCCCACCTTAAGTTTACTAACCACATTGCACACATCAAACATAAAACAGCATTTGGCATTAGAGCACTACTCAAATCACGTGCATTTTTTCCCAAAGAAGCATTATTATCGTTATACTTCGCTTTAATTCATAGTCATATCATTTATGGTATCACTTCTTGGGGTAATACTTATCATTGTCATCTTTCCTCTATTCAGCACATTCAAAATCAGGCTATCCGCATTATAACACGAAGCCATCTTTTCTCTAACGCCTCTTCACAACTACGTACAAACCGCATTCTTCAAGTTACTGATTTGTTTAACTATCATTTAGCGATATTATTTTTCAAATTACTAACTCAACAACTTTCTTTCAACTTTGTTAGTTCTGATCTCCTTTTTAATCCCAATAACACAAGGTTTGCAGCACAAGGAAATTTCTTGTTGCCTTTATGTCATACTAATTACGGAAAGATGGCTTCCTCTTTTTGCGCGCTTAAACTTTGGAACAGTCTTCCATATTCCATTAAGTTGTCAACTACCTTGTACTCTTTCAAATATGAACTGAAGAATTATTTGCTGTCTGATTAATTTTATACAATGTTAATTTGCTATTTAGAAGCTGTGGAATTACCATTGATTGTGCATCTTTCCTTTTCCTTTTGTTTTTTATGAGTTCGTCACTCAGTTTCTTGGTTATATTTTGCTTATTTCATTATTTGTTTCTCTGCTCTGTATTCCGCTTAATTTTTTTTGTATAACTTCTGATCCAAGGGTCCCGGTGCAGTCTCTGACTTTGGGACCCTTGTCTGTATACCATATTTTGTAACAAATTGTTATGAACGAATAATAAACTGAAACTGAAACTGAAGCTTGCCGATGCTGCTGTTTTTAGCACCCGCGCACGGATTTGTGCGAAAACGCGTTTTAAGCATGCACATGCATCTTTTGGTAGACGCGGATGAAGTTTTCTGCAAAACCACAAGATGTGCATGCAAATGGTGCTTTTGGCAGAACGCGCACGTGGATTTCTACCAAACGACGTGCTAAGCATGCCGATGCTGCTCGTTTTAGCACCCGCCCACGGATTTGTGCGAAAACGCGTTTTAAGCATGCACATGCATCTTTTGGTAGACGCGGATGAAGTTTTCTGCAAAACCAGAAGATGTGCATGCAAATGGTGCTTTTGGCAGAACGCGCACGTGGATTTCTACCAAACGACGTGCTAAGCATGCCGATGCTGCTCTTTTTAGCACCCGCGCACGGATTTGTGCGAAAACGCGTTTTAAGCATGCACATGCATCTTTTGGTAGACGCGGATGAAGTTTTCTGCAAAACCACAAGATGTGCATGCAAATGGTGCTTTTGGCAGAACGCGCACGTGGATTTCTACCAAACGACGTGCTAAGCATGCCGATGCTGCTCTTTTTAGCACCCGCCCACGGATTTGTGCGAAAACGCGTTTTAAGCATGCACATGCATCTTTTGGTAGACGCGGATGAAGTTTTCTGCAAAACCACAAGATGTGCATGCAAATGGTGCTTTTGGCAGAACGCGCACGTGGATTTCTACCAAACGACGTGCTAAGCATGCCGATGCTGTTCTTTTTAGCACCCGCGCACGGATTTGTGCGAAAACGCGTTTTAAGCATGCACATGCATCTTTTGGTAGACGCGGATGAAGTTTTCTGCAAAACCACAAGATGTGCATGCAAATGGTGCTTTTTGCAGAACGCGCACGTGGATTTCTACCAAACGACGTGCTAAGCATGCCGATGTTGCTCTTTTTAGCACCCGCGCACGGATTTGTGCGAAAACGCGTTTTAAGCATGCACCTGCATCTTTTGGTAGACGCGGATGAAGTTTTCTGCAAAACCACAAGATGTGCATGCAAATGGTGCTTTTGGCAGAACGCGCACGTGGATTTCTACCAAACGACGTGCTAAGCATGCCGATGCTGCTCTTTTTAGCACCCGCGCACGCATTTGTGCGAAAACGCGTTTTAAGCATGCACATGCATCTTTTGGTAGACGCGTATGAAGTTTTCTGCAAAACCACAAGATGTGCATGCAAATGGTGCTTTTTGCAGAATGCGCACGTGGATTTCTACCAAACGACGTGCTAGGCATGCCGATGCTGCTCTTTTTAGCACCCGCGCACGGATTTGTGCGAAAACGCGTTTTAAGCATGCACATGCATCTTTTGGTAGACGCGGATGAAGTTTTCTGCAAAACCACAAGATGTGCATGCAAATGGTGGTTTTGGCAGAACGCGCACGTGGAGTTCTACCAAACGACGTGCTAAGCATGCCGATGCTGCTCTTTTTAGCACCCGCGCACGCATTTGTGCGAAAACGCGTTTTAAGCATGCACATGCATCTTTTTGTAGACGCGGATGAAGTTTTCTGCAAAACCACAAGATGTGCATGCAAATGGTGCTTTTGGCAGAACGCACACGTGGATTTCTACCAAACGACGTGCTAAGCATGCCGATGCTGCTCTTTTTAGCACCCGCGCACGGATTTGTGCGAAAACGCGTTTTAAGCATGCACATGCATCTTTTGGTAGACGCGGATGAAGTTTTCTGCAAAACCACAAGATGTGCATGCAAATGGTGCTTTTGGCAGAACGCGCACGTGGATTTCTACCAAACGACGTGCTAAGCATGCCGATGCTGCTCTTTTTAGCACCCGCCCACGGATTTGTGCGAAAACGGGTTTTAAGCATGCACATGCATCTTTTGGTAGACGCGGATGAAGTTTTCTGCAAAACCAGAAGATGTGCATGCAAATGGTGCTTTTGGCAGAACGCGCCCGTGGATTTCTACCAAACGACGTGCTAAGCATGCCGATGCTGCTCTTTTTGGCACCCGCGCACGGATTTGTGCGAAAACGCGTTTTAAGCATGCACATGCATCTTTTGGTAGACGCGGATGAAGTTTTCTGCAAAACCACAAGATGTGCATGCAAATGGTGCTTTTTGCAGAACGCGCACGTGGATTTCTACCAAACGACGTGCTAAGCATGCCGATGCTGCTCTTTTTAGCACCCGCGCACGGATTTGTGCGAAAACGCGTTTTAAGCATGCACCTGCATCTTTTGGTAGACGCGGATGAAGTTTTCTGCAGAACCACAAGATGTGCATGCAAATGGTGCTTTTGGCAGAACGCGCACGTGGATTTCTACCAAACGACGTGCTAAGCATGCCGATGCTGCTCTTTTTAGCACCCGCGCACGGATTTGTGCGAAAACGCGTTTTAAGCATGCATATGCATCTTTTGGTAGACGCGGATGAAGTTTTCTGCAAAACCACAAGATGTGCATGCAAATGGTGCTTTTGGCAGAACGCGCACGTGGATTTCTACCAAACGACGTGCTAAGCATGCCGATGCTGCTCTTTTTAGCACCCGCGCACGGATTTGTGCGAAAACGCGTTTTAAGCATGCACATGCATCTTTTGGTAGACGCGGATGAAGTTTTCTGCAAAACCACAAGATGTGCATGCAAATGGTGCTTTTGGCAGAACGCGCACGTGGATTTCTACCAAACGACGTGCTAAGCATGCCGATGCTGCTCTTTTTAGCACCCGCGCACGGATTTGTGCGAAAACGCGTTTTAAGCATGCACATGCATCTTTTGGTAGACGCGGATGAAGATTTCTGCAAAACCACAAGATGTGCATGCAAATGGTGCTTTTGGCAGAACGCGCACGTGGATTTCTACCAAACGACGTGCTAAGCATGCCGATGCTGCTCTTTTTAGCACCCGCGCACGGATTTGTGCGAAAACGCGTTTTAAGCATGCACATGCATCTTTTGGTAGACGCGGATGAAGTTTTCTGCAAAACCACAAGATGTGCATGCAAATGGTGCTTTCGGCAGAACGCGCACGTGGATTTCTACCAAACGACGTGCTAAGCATGCCGATGCTGCTCTTTTTAGCACCCGCGCACGGATTTGTGCGAAAACGCGTTTTAAGCATGCACATGCATCTTTTGGTAGACGCGGATGAAGTTTTCTGCAAAACCACAAGATGTGCATGCAAATGGTGCTTTTGGCAGAACGCGCACGTGGATTTCTACCAAACGACGTGCTAAGCATGCCGATGCTGCTCTTTTTAGCACCCGCGCACGCATTTGTGCGAAAACGCGTTTTAAGCATGCACATGCATCTTTTGGTAGACGCGGATGAAGTTTTCTGCAAAACCACAAGATGTGCATGCAAATGGTGCTTTTTGCAGAACGCGCACGTGGATTTCTACCAAACGACGTGCTAAGCATGCCGATGCTGGTCTTTTTAGCACCCGCGCACGCATTTGTGCGAAAACGCGTTTTAAGCATGCACATGCATCTTTTGGTAGACGCGGATGAAGTTTTCTGCAAAACCACAACATGTGCATGCAAATGGTGCTTTTGGCAGAACGCGCACGTGGATTTCTACCAAACGACGTGCTAAGCATGCCGATGCTGCTCTTTTTAGCACCCGCGCACGCATTTGTGCGAAAACGCGTTTTAAGCATGCACATGCATCTTTTGGTAGACGCGGATGAAGTTTTCTGCAAAACCACAAGATGTGCATGCAAATGGTGCTTTTTGCAGAACGCGCACGTGGATTTCTACCAAACGACGTGCTAAGCATGCCGATGCTGGTCTTTTTAGCACCCGCGCACGCATTTGTGCGAAAACGCGTTTTAAGCATGCACATGCATCTTTTGGTAGACGCGGATGAAGTTTTCTGCAAAACCACAACATGTGCATGCAAATGGTGCTTTTTGCAGAACGCGCACGTGGATTTCTACCAAACGACGTGCTAAGCATGCCGATGCTGCTCTTTTTAGCACCCGCGCACGGATTTGTGCGAAAACGCGTTTTAAGCATGCACATGCATCTTTTGGTAGACGCGGAAAGTTTTCTGCAAAACCACAAAATGTGCATGCAAATGGTGCTTTTGGCAGAACGCGCACGTGGATTTATACCAAACGACGTGCTAAGCATGCCGATGCTGCTCTTTTTAGCACCCGCGCACGCATTTGTGCGAAAACGCGATTTAAGCATGCACATGCATCTTTCGCAGCGGTGCAGCGGTGGCGTAGAGGTAGAACACCCGCCTCGCGTGCAAGAGGTCCGTGGTTCGAATCCCGGTGCCGCGCAATTTTCCACCGGATTAAAAAAAAATAATAATAATAATAATAAATCCGCGTGTTGATAAAATTGCATAAACAGGCCTGGAGTGTGGCCTGATGCCGGTGACCAGAACCGGTAACGCACTCCCTCACCAGAGCAGGATTGGCCACCCTGGTGCAGTACTTGGCCACAACCTCCTATATGAACACTACAATCAAACCCCGGCCCTCAGTCCCCAGCAGCTGCGAAGCAACTGACCACGGCGGCGGTCAGACCTGCGACGCTGCAGAGGGTGCTAAGAATCCCTGGCTCCGGACAGGCCGCCATTGGAATATGAACCTGGCAACGTTTAACGCAAGAACATTATCTAGTGAGGCGAGTCTAGCAGTGCTATTGGAAGAATTAGAGGGCAGTAAATGGGATATAATAGGGCTCAGTGAAGTTAGGAGGCCAAAAGAAGCATATACAGTGTTAAGAAGCGGGCACGTCCTGTGCTACCGGGGCTTAGCGGAGAGACGAGAACTAGGAGTCGGATTCCTGATTAATAAGAGTATAGCTGGTAACATACAGGAATTCTATAGCATTAACGAGAGGGTGGAATGTCTTGTTGTGAAACTTAATAAGAGGTACAAAATGAAGGTTGTACAGGTCTACGCCCCTACATCCAGTCATGATGACCAGGAAGTCGAAAGCTTCTATGAAGACGTGGAATCGGCGATGGGTAGAGTGAAAACAAAATACACTATACTGATGGGCGATTTCAATGCCAAGGTAGGCAAGAAGCATGCTGGAGACAAGGCAGTGGGGGAATATGGCATAGGCACTAGGAATAGCAGGGGAGAGTTATTAGTAGAGTTTGCAGAACAGAATAATATGCGGATAATGAATACCTTCTTCCGCAAGCGGTATAGCCGAAAGTGGACATGGAGGAGCCCGAACGGCGAGACTAGAAATGAAATAGATTTCATACTCTGCGCTAACCCTGGCATCATACAAGATGTGGACGTGCTCGGTAAGGTGCGCTGCAGTGACCACAGGATGGTAAGAACTCGGATTAGCCTAGACCTGAGGAGGGAACGGAAGAAACTGGTACATAAGAAGCCGATCAATGAGTTAGCGCTAAGAGGGAAAATAGAGGAATTCCAGATCAAGCTACAGAACAGGTATTCGGCTTTAAGTCACGAAGAGGACCTTAGTGTTGAATCAATGAACGACAATCTTGTGGGCATCATTAAGGAGTGTGCAATAGAAGTCGGTGGTAACTCCGTTAGACAGGATACCAGTAAGCTATCGCAGGAGACGAAAGATCTGATCAAGAAACGCCAATGTATGAAAGCCTCTAACCCTACAGCTAGAATAGAACTGGCAGAACTTTCGAAGCTAATCAACAAGCGTAAGACAGCTGACATAAGGAAGCATAACATGGATAGAATTGAACAAGCTCTCAGGAACGGAGAAAGCCTAAAAGCAGTGAAGAAGAAACTAGGAATTGGCAAGAATCAGATGTATGCGTTAAGAGACAAAGCCGGCAATATCATTACTAATATGGATGAGATAGTTCAAGTGGCTGAGGAGTTCTATAGAGATTTATACAGTACGAGTGGCACCCACGATGATAATGGAAGAGAGAATAATCTAGAGGAATTCGATATCCCAGAAGTAACGCCGGAAGAAGTAAAGAAAGCCTTGGGAGCTATGCAAAGGGGGAAGGCAGCTGAGGAGGATCAGGTAACAGCAGATTTGCTGAAGGATGGTGGGCAGATTGTCCTAGAAAAACTGGCCACCCTGTATACACAATGCCTCAAGACCTCGAGCGTACCGGAATCTTGGAAGAACGCTAACATAATCCTAATCCATAAGAAAGGCGATGCCAAAGACTTGAAAAATTATAGACCGATCAGCTTACTGTCTGTTGCCTACAAAGTATTTACTAAGGTAATTGCAAATAGAATCCGGAACACCTTAGACTTCCGTCAACCAAAGGACCAGGCAGGATTCCGTAAAGGCTTCTCAACAATAGATCATATTCACACTATCAATCAGGTGATAGAGAAATGTGCGGAATATAACCAACCATTATATATAGCTTTCATTGATTACGAGAAAGCGTTTGATTCAGTCGAAACCTCAGCAGTCATGGAGGCATTGCGGAATCAGGGTGTAGACGAGCCGTATGTAAAAATACTGAAAGATATCTATAGCGGTTCCACAGCCACTGTACTCCTCCATAAAGAAAGCAACAAAATCCCAATAAAGAAAGGCGTCAGGCAGGGAGATACGATCTCTCCAATGCTATTCACAGCGTGTTTACAGGAGGTATTCAGAGACCTGGATTGGGAAGAATTGGGGATAAGAGTAAATGGAGAATACCTTAGTAACTTGCGCTTCGCTGATGATATTGCTTTGCTTAGTAACTCAGGGGACCAACTGCAATGCATGCTCACTGATCTGGAGAGGCAGAGCAGAAGGGTGGGACTAAAAATGAATCTGCAGAAAACTAAAGTAATGTTTAACAGTCTTGGAAGGGAACAGCAGTTTACGATAGGTAGCGAGGCACTGGAAGTGGTAAGAGAATACATCTACTTAGGACAGTTAGTGACTGCTGATCCAGATCATGAGAGTGAAATAATCAGAAGAATAAGAATGGGCTGGGGTGCGTTTGGCAGGCATTCGCAGATCATGAACAGCACGTTGCCATTATCCCTCAAGAGAAAAGTGTATAACAGCTGTGTCTTACCAGTACTCACGTACGGGGCAGAAACCTGGAGGCTTACGACAAGGGTTCTACTTAAATTGAGGACGACGCAACGAGCTATGGAAAGAAGAATGATAGGTGTAACGTTAAGGGATAAGAAAAGAGCAGATTGGGTGAGGGAACAAACGCGCGTTAATGACATCTTAGTTGAAATCAAGAAAAAGAAATGGGCATGGGCAGGACATGTAATGAGGAGGGAAGATAACCGATGGTCATTAAGGGTTACCGACTGGATTCCGAGGGAAGGGAAGCGTAGCAGGGGGCGACAGAAAGTTAGGTGGGCAGATGAGATTAGGAAGTTTGGAGGATCAACATGGCCACAATTAGTACATGACCGGGGTAGTTGGAGGAGTATGGGAGAGGCCTTTGCCCTGCAGTGGGCGTAATCAGGCTGATGATGATGATGATGATGCATCTTTTGGTAGACGCGGATGAAGTTTTCTGCAAAACCACAAGATGTGCATGCAAATGGTGCTTTTGGCAGAACGCGCACGTGGATTTCTACCAAACGACGTGCTAAGCATGCCGATGCTGCTCTTTTTAGCACCCGCGCACGGATTTGTGCGAAAACGCGTTTTAAGCATGCACATGCATCTTTTGGTAGACGCGGATGAAGTGTTCTGCAAAACCTCAAGATGTGCATGCAAATGGTGCTTTTGGCAGAACGCGCACGTGGATTTCTACCAAACGACGTGCTAAGCATGCCGATGCTGCTCTTTTTAGCACCCGCGCACGGATTTGTGCGAAAACGCGTTTTAAGCATGCACATGCATCTTTTGGTAGACGCGGATGAAGTTTTCTGCAAAACCACAAGATGTGCATGCAAATGGTGCTTTTGGCAGAACGCGCACGTGGATTTCTACCAAACGACGTGCTAAGCATGCCGATGCTGCTCTTTTTAGCACCCGCGCATGGATTTGTGCGAAAACGCGTTTTAAGCATGCACATGCATCTTTTGGTAGACGCGGATGAAGTTTTCTGCAAAACCACAAGATGTGCATGCAAATGGTGCTTTTTGCAGAACGCGCACGTGGATTTCTACCAAACGACGTGCTAAGCATGCCGATGCTGCTCTTTTTAGCACCCGCGCACGCATTTGTGCGAAAACTCGTTTTAAGCATGCACATGCATCTTTTGGGAGACGCGGATGAAGTTTTCTGCAAAACCACAAGATGTGCATGCAAATGGTGCTTTTTGCAGAACGCGCACGTGGATTTCTACCAAACGACGTGCTAAGCTTGCCGATGCTGCTCTTTTTAGCACCCGCGCAAGGATTTGTGCGAAAACGCGTTTTAAGCATGCACATGCATCTTTTGGTAGACGCGGATGAAGTTTTCTGCAAAACCACAAGATGTGCATGCAAATGGTGCTTCTGGCAGAACGCGCACGTGGATTTCTACCAAACGACGTGCTAAGCATGCCGATGCTGCTCTTTTTAGCACCCGCGCACGCATTTGTGCGAAAACGCGTTTTAAGCATGCACATGCATCTTTTGGTAGACGCGGATGAAGTTTTCTGCAAAACCACAAGATGTGCATGCAAATGGTGCTTTTTGCAGAACGCGCACGTGGATTTCTACCAAACGACGTGCTAAGCATGCCGATGCTGCTCTTTTTAGCACCCGCGCACGGATTTGTGCGAAAACGCGTTTTAAGCATGCACATGCATCTTTTGGTAGACGCGGATGAAGTTTTCTGCAAAACCACAAGATGTGCATGCAAATGGTGCTTTTGGCAGAACGCGCACGTGGATTTCTACCAAACGACGTGCTAAGCATGCCGATGCTGCTCTTTTTAGCACCCGCGCACGCATTTGTGCGAAAACGCGTTTTAAGCATGCACATGCATCTTTTGGTAGACGCGGATGAAGTTTTCTGCAAAACCACAAGATGTGCATGCAAATGGTGCTTTTGGCAGAACGCGCACGTGGATTTCTACCAAACGACGTGCTAAGCATGCCGATGCTGCTCTTTTTAGCACCCGCGCACGCATTTGTGCGAAAACGCGTTTTAAGCATGCACATGCATCTTTTGGTAGACGCGGATGAAGTTTTCTGCAAAACCACAAGATGTGCATGCAAATGGTGCTTTTTGCAGAATGCGCACGTGGATTTCTACCAAACGACGTGCTAAGCATGCCGATGCTGCTCTTTTTAGCACCCGCGCACGCATTTGTGCGAAAACGCGTTTTAAGCATGCACATGCATCTTTTGGTAGACGCGGATGAAGTTTTCTGCAAAACCACAAAATGTGCATGCAAATGGTGCTTTTTGCAGAACGCGCACGTGGATTTCTACCAAACGACGTGCTAAGCATGCCGATGCTGCTCTTTTTAGCACCCGCGCACGCATTTGTGCGAAAACGCGTTTTAAGCATGCACATGCATCTTTTGGTGGACGCGGATGAAGTTTTCTGCAAAACCACAAGATGTGCATGCAAATGGTGCTTTTTGCAGAACGCGCACGTGGATTTCTACCAAACGACGTGCTAAGCATGCCGATGCTGCTCTTATTAGCACCCGCGCACGCATTTGTGCGAAAACGCGTTTTAAGCATGCACATGCATCTTTTGGTGGACGCGGATGAAGTTTTCTGCAAAACCACAAGATGTGCATGCAAATGGTGCTTTTTGCAGAACGCGCACGTGGATTTCTACTAAACGACGTGCTAAGCATGCCGATGCTGCTCTTTTTAGCACCCGCGCACGGATTTGTGCGAAAACGCGTTTTAAGCATGCACATGCATCTTTTGGTAGACGCGGATGAAGTTTTCTGCAAAACCACAAGATGTGCATGCAAATGGTGCTTTTGGCAGAACGCGCACGTGGATTTCTACCAAACGACGTGCTAAGCATGCCGATGCTGCTCTTTTTAGCACCCGCGCACGGATTTGTGCGAAAACGCGTTTTAAGCATGCACATGCATCTTTTGGTAGACGCGGATGAAGTTTTCTGCAAAACCACAAGATGTGCATGCAAATGGTGCTTTTGGCAGAACGCGCACGTGGATTTCTACCAAACGACGTACTAACCATGCCGATGCTGCTCTTTTTAGCACCCGCGCACGGATTTGTGCGAAAACGCGTTTTAAGCATGCACATGCATCTTTTGGTGGACGCGGATGAAGGTTCCTGCAAAACCACAAGATGTGCATGCAAATGGTGCTTTTGGCAGAACGCGCACGTGGATTTCTACCAAACGACGTGCTAAGCATGCCGATGCTGCTCTTTTTAGCACCCGCGCACGGATTTGTGCGAAAACGCGTTTTAAGCATGCACATGCATCTTTTGGTAGACGCGGATGAAGTTTTCTGCAAAACCACAAGATGTGCATGCAAATGGTGCTTTTGGCAGAACGCGCACGTGGATTTCTACCAAACGACGTGCTAAGCATGCCGATGCTGCTCTTTTTAGCAGCCGCGCACGCATTTGTGCGAAAACGCGTTTTAAGCATGCACATGCATCTTTTGGTAGACGCGGATGAAGTTTTCTGCAAAACCACAACATGTGCATGCAAATGGTGCTTTTTGCAGAACGCGCACGTGGATTTCTACCAAACGACGTGCTAAGCATGCCGATGCTGCTCTTTTTAGCACCCGCGCACGGATTTGTGCGAAAACGCGTTTTAAGCATGCACATGCATCTTTTGGTAGACGCGGAAAGTTTTCTGCAAAACCACAAAATGTGCATGCAAATGGTGCTTTTGGCAGAACGCGCACGTGGATTTCTACCAAACGACGTGCTAAGCATGCCGATGCTGCTCTTTTTAGCACCCGCGCACGCATTTGTGCGAAAACGCGTTTTAAGCATGCACATGCATCTTTTGGTAGACGCGGATGAAGTTTTCTGCAAAACCACAAGATGTGCATGCAAATGGTGCTTTTGGCAGAACGCGCACGTGGATTTCTACCAAACGACGTGCTAAGCATGCCGATGCTGCTCTTTTTAGCACCCGCGCACGGATTTGTGCGAAAACGCGTTTTAAGCATGCACATGCATCTTTTGGTAGACGCGGATGAAGTTTTCTGCAAAACCACAAGATGTGCATGCAAATGGTGCTTTTTGCAGAACGCGCACGTGGATTTCTACCAAACGACGTGCTAAGCATGCCTATGCTGCTCTTTTTAGCACCCGCGCACGGATTTGTGCGAAAACGCGTTTTAAGCATGCACATGCATCTTTTGGTAGACGCGGATGAAGTTTTCTGCAAAACCACAAGATGTGCATGCAAATGGTGCTTTTGGCAGAACGCGCACGTGGATTTCTACCAAACGACGTGCTAAGCATGCCGATGCTGCTCTTTTTAGCACCCGCGAACGCATTTGTGCGAAAACGCGTTTTAAGCATGCACATGCATCTTTTGGTAGACGCGGATGAAGTTTTCTGCAAAACCACAAGATGTGCATGCAAATGGTGCTTTTTGCAGAATGCGCACGTGGATTTCTACCAAACGACGTGCTAAGCATGCCGATGCTGCTCTTTTTAGCACCCGCGCACGCATTTGTGCGAAAACGCGTTTTAAGCATGCACATGCATCTTTTGGTAGACGCGGATGAAGTTTTCTGCAAAACCACAAGATGTGCATGCAAATGGTGCTTTTTGCAGAACGCGCACGTGGATTTCTACCAAACGACGTGCTAAGCATGCCGATGCTGCTCTTTTTAGCACCCGCGCACGCATTTGTGCGAAAACGCGTTTTAAGCATGCACATGCATCTTTTGGTGGACGCGGATGAAGTTTTCTGCAAAACCACAAGATGTGCATGCAAGTGGTGCTTTTTGCAGAACGCGCACGTGGATTTCTACCAAACGACGTGCTAAGCTTGCCGATGCTGCTCTTTTTAGCACCCGCGCACGGATTTGTGCGAAAACGCGTTTTAAGCATGCACATGCATCTTTGGGTAGACGCGGATGAAGTTTTCTGCAAAACCACAATATGTGCATGCAAATGGTGCTTTTGGCAGAACGCGCACGTGGATTTCTACCAAACGACGTGCTAAGCATGCCGATGCTGCTCTTTTTAGCACCCGCGCACGCATATGTGCGAAAACGCGTTTTAAGCATGCACATGCATCTTTTGGTTAACGCGGATGAAGTTTTCTGCAAAACCACAAGATGTGCATGCAAATGGTGCTTTTTGCAGAACGCGCACGTGGATTTCTACCAAACGACGTGCTAAGCATGCCGATGCTGCTCTTTTTAGCACCCGCGCACGGATTTGTGCGAAAACGCGTTTTAAGCATGCACATGCATCTTTTGGTAGACGCGGATGAAGTTTTCTGCAAAACCACAAGATGTGCATGCAAATGGTGCTTTTGGCAGAACGCGCACGTGGATTTCTACCAAACGACGTGCTAACCATGCCGATGCTGCTCTTTTTAGTACCCGCGCACGGATTTGTGCGAAAACGCGTTTTAAGCATGCACATGCATCTTTTGGTAGACGCGGATGAAGTTTTCTGCAAAACCACAAGATGTGCATGCAAATGGTGCTTTTGGCAGAACGCGTACGTGGATTTCTACCAAACGACGTGCTAAGCATGCCGATGCTGCTCTTTTAAGCACCCGCGCGCGGACTTGTGCAAAAACGCGTTTTAAGCATGCACATGCATCTTTTGGTAGACGCGGATGAAGTTTTCTGCAAAACCACAATATGTGCATGCAAATGGTGCTTTTGGCAGAACGCGCACGTGGATTTCTACCAAACGACGTGCTAAGCATGCCGATGCTGCTCTTTTTAGCACCCGCGCACGCATTTGTGCGAAAACGCGTTTTAAGCATGCACATGCATCTTTTGGTAGACGCGGATGAAGTTTTCTGCAAAACCACAAGATGTGCGTGCAAATGGTGCTTTTGGCAGAACGCGCACGTGGATTTCTACCAAACGACGTGCTAAGCATGCCGATGCTGCTCTTTTTAGGACCCGCGCACGGATTTGTGCGAAAACGCGTTGTAAGCATGCACATGCATCTTTTGGTAGACGCGGATGAAGTTTTCTGAAAAACCACAAGATGTGCATGCAAATGGTGCTTTTTGCAGAACGCGCACGTGGATTTCTACCAAACGACGTGCTAAGCATGCCGATGCTGCTCTTTTTAGCACCCGCGCACGCATTTGTGCGAAAACTCGTTTTAAGCATGCACATGCATCTTTTGGGAGACGCGGATGAAGTTTTCTGCAAAACCACAAGATGTGCATGCAAATGGTGCTTTTTGCAGAACGCGCACGTGGATTTCTACCAAACGACGTGCTAAGCTTGCCGATGCTGCTCTTTTTAGCACCCGCGCACGGATTTGTGCGAAAACGCGTTTTAAGCATGCACATGCATCTTTTGGTAGACGCGGATGAAGTTTTCTGCAAAACCACAAGATGTGCATGCAAATGGTGCTTCTGGCAGAACGCGCACGTGGATTTCTACCAAACGACGTGCTAAGCATGCCGATGGTGCTCTTTTTAGCACCCGCGCACGCATTTGTGCGAAAACGCGTTTTAAGCATGCACATGCATCTTTTGGTAGACGCGGATGAAGTTTTCTGCAAAACCACAAGATGTGCATGCAAATGGTGCTTTTTGCAGAACGCGCACGTGGATTTCTACCAAACGACGTGCTAAGCATGCCGATGCTGCTCTTTTTAGCACCCGCGCACGGATTTGTGCGAAAACGCGTTTTAAGCATGCACATGCATCTTTTGGTAGACGCGGATGAAGTTTTCTGCAAAACCACAAGATGTGCATGCAAATGGTGCTTTTGGCAGAACGCGCACGTGGATTTCTACCAAACGACGTGCTAAGCATGCCGATGCTGCTCTTTTTAGCACCCGCGCACGCATTTGTGCGAAAACGCGTTTTAAGCATGCACATGCATCTTTTGGTAGACGCGGATGAAGTTTTCTGCAAAACCACAAGATGTGCATGCAAATGGTGCTTTTTGCAGAATGCGCACGTGGATTTCTACCAAACGACGTGCTAAGCATGCCGATGCTGCTCTTTTTAGCACCCGCGCACGCATTTGTGCGAAAACGCGTTTTAAGCATGCACATGCATCTTTTGGTAGACGCGGATGAAGTTTTTTTCAAAACCACAAGATGTGCACGCAAATGGTGCTTTTTGCAGAACGCGCACGTGGATTTCTACCAAACGACGTGCTAAGCATGCCGATGCTGCTCTTTTTAGCACCCGCGCACGCATTTGTGCGAAAACGCGTTTTAAGCATGCACATGCATCTTTTGGTGGACGCGGATGAAGTTTTCTGCAAAACCACAAGATGTGCATGCAAGTGGTGCTTTTTGCAGAACGCGCACGTGGATTTCTACCAAACGACGTGCTAAGCTTGCCGATGCTGCTCTTTTTAGCACCCGCGCACGGATTTGTGCGAAAACGCGTTTTAAGCATGCACATGCATCTTTTGGTAGACGCGGATGAAGTTTTCTGCAAAACCACAAGATGTGCATGCAAATGGTGCTTTTGGCAGAACGCGCACGTGGATTTCTACCAAACGACGTGCTAAGCATGCCGATGCTGCTCTTTTTAGCACCCGCGCACGCATATGTGCGAAAACGCGTTTTAAGCATGCACATGCATCTTTTGGTTAACGCGGATGAAGTTTTCTGCAAAACCACAAGATGTGCATGCAAATGGTGCTTTTTGCAGAACGCGCACGTGGATTTCTACCAAACGACGTGCTAAGCATGCCGATGCTGCTCTTTTTAGCACCCGCGCACGGATTTGTGCGAAAACGCGTTTTAAGCATGCACATGCATCTTTTGGTAGACGCGGATGAAGTTTTCTGCAAAACCACAAGATGTGCATGCAAATGGTGCTTTTGGCAGAACGCGCACGTGGATTTCTACCAAACGACGTGCTAAGCATGCCGATGCTGCTCTTTTTAGTACCCGCGCACGGATTTGTGCGAAAACGCGTTTTAAGCATGCACATGCATCTTTTGGTAGACGCGGATGAAGTTTTCTGCAAAACCACAATATGTGCATGCAAATGGTGCTTTTCGCAGAACGCGCACGTGGATTTCTACCAAACGACGTGCTAAGCATGCCGATGCTGCTCTTTTTAGCACCCGCGCACGCATTTGTGCGAAAACGCGTTTTAAGCATGCACATGCATCTTTTGGTAGACGCGGATGAAGTTTTCTGCAAAACCACAAGATGTGCGTGGAAATGGTGCTTTTGGCAGAACGCGCACGTGGATTTCTACCAAACGACGTGCTAAGCATGCCGATGCTGCTCTTTTTAGCACCCGCGCACGGATTTGTGCGAAAACGCGTTGTAAGCATGCACATGCATCTTTTGGTAGACGCGGATGAAGTTTTCTGAAAAACCACAAGATGTCCATGCAAACGGTGCTTTTGGCAGAACGCGCACGTGGATTTCTACCAAACGACGTGCTAAGCATGCCGATGCTGCTCTTTTTAGCACCCGCGCACAGATTTGTGCGAAAACGCGTTTTAAGCATGCACATGCATCTTTTGGTAGACGCGGATGAAGTTTTCTGCAAAACCACAAGATGTGCATGCAAATGGTGCTTTTGGTAGATCGCGCACGTGGATTTCTACCAAACGACGTGCTAAGCATGCCGATGCTGCTCTTCTTAGCACCCGCGCACGCATTTGTGCGAAAACGCGTTTTAAGCATGCACATGCATCTTTTGGTTGACGCGGATGAAGTTTTCTGCAAAACCACAAGATGTGCATGCAAATGGTGCTTTTTGCAGAACGCGCACGTGGATTTCTACCAAACGACGTGCTAAGCATGCCGATGCTGCTCTTTTTAGCACCCGCGCACGGATTTGTGCGAAAACGCGTTTTAAGCATGCACATGCATCTTTTGGTAGACGCGGATGAAGTTTTCTGCAAAACCACAATATGTGCATGCAAATGGTGCTTTTGGCAGAACGCGCACGTGGATTTCTACCAAACGACGTGCTAAGCATGCCGATGCTGCTCTTTTTAGCACCCGCGCACGCATTTGTGCGAAAACGCGTTTTAAGCATGCACATGCATCTTTTGGTAGACGCGGATGAAGTTTTCTGCAAAACCACAAGATGTGCATGCAAATGGTGCTTTTGGCAGAACGCGCACGTGGATTTCTACCAAACGACGTGCTAAGCATACCGATGCTGCTCTTTTTAGTACCCGCGCACGGATTTGTGCGAAAACGCGTTTTAAGCATGCACATGCATCTTTTGGTAGACGCGGATGAAGTTTTCTGCAAAACCACAAGATGTGCATGCAAATGGTGCTTTTGGCAGAACGCGTACGTGGATTTCTACCAAACGACGTGCTAAGCATGCCGATGCTGCTCTTTTTAGCACCCGCGCGCGGATTTGTGCAAAAACGCGTTTTAAGCATGCACATGCATCTTTTGGTAGACGCGAAAGAAGTTTTCTGCAAAACCACAATATGTGCATGCAAATGGTGCTTTTGGCAGAACGCGCACGTGGATTTCTACCAAACGACGTGCTAAGCATGCCGATGCTGCTCTTTTTAGCACCCGCGCACGCATTTGATCGAAAACGCGTTTTAAGCATGCACATGCATCTTTTGGTAGACGCGGATGAAGTTTTCTGCAAAACCACAAGATGTGCGTGCAAATGGTGCTTTTGGCAGAACGCGCCCGTGGATTTCTACCAAACGACGTGCTAAGCATGCCGATGCTGCTCTTTTTAGCACCCGCGCACGGATTTGTGCGAAAACGCGTTGTAAGCATGCACATGCATCTTTTGGTAGACGAGGATGAAGTTTTCTGAAAAACCACAAGATGTGCATGCAAATGGTGCTTTTGGCAGAACGCGCACGTGGATTTCTACCAAACGACGTGCTAAGCATGCCGATGCTGCTCTTTTTAGCACCCGCGCACGGATTTGTGCGAAAACGCGTTTTAAGCATGCACATGCATCTTTTGGTAGACGCGGATGAAGTTTTCTGCAAAACCACAAGATGTGCATGCAAATGGTGATTTTGGCAGAACGCGCACGTGGATTTCTACCAAACGACGTGCTAAGCATACCGATGCTGCTCTTTTTAGCACCCGCGCACGGATTTGTGCGAAAACGCGTTTTAAGCATGCACATGCATCTTTTGGTAGACGCGGATGAAGTTTTCTGCAAAACCAGAAGATGTGCATGCAAATGGTGCTTTTGGCAGAACGCGCACGTGGATTTCTACCAAATGACGTGCTAAGCATGCCGATGCTGCTCTTTTTAGCACCCGCGCACGGATTTGTGCGAAAACGCGTTTTAAGCATGCACATGCATCTTTTGGTAGACGCGGATGAAGTTTTCTGCAAAACCACAAGATGTGCATGCAAATGGTGCTTTTGGCAGAACGCGCACGTGGATTTCTACCAAACGACGTGCTAAGCATGCCGATGCTGCTCTTTTTAGCACCCGCGCACGGATTTGTGCGAAAACGCGTTTTAAGTATGCACATGCATCTTTTGGTAGACGCGGATTAAGTTTTCTGCAAAACCACAAGATGTGCATGCAAATGGTGCTTTTGGCAGAACGCGCACGTGGATTTCAATCAAACGACGTGCTAAGCATGCCGATGCTGCTCTTTTTAGCACCCGCGCGCGGATTTGTGCGAAAACGCGTTTTAAGCATGCACATGCATCTTTTGGTAGACGCGGATGAAGTTTTCTGCAAAACCACAAGATGTGCATGCAAATGGTGCTTTTGGCAGAACGCGCACGTGGATTTCTACCAAACGACGTGCTAAGCATGCCGATGCTGCTCTTTTTAGCACCCGCGCACAGATTTGTGCGAAAACGCGTTTTAAGCATGCACATGCATCTTTTGGTAGACGCGGATGAAGTTTTCTGCAAAACTACAAGATGTGCATGCAAATGGTGCTTTTGGCAGAACGCGCACGTGGATTTCTACCAAACGACGTGCTAAGCATGCCGATGCTGCTCTTTTTAGCACCCGCGCACGCATTTGTGCGAAAACGCGTTTTAAGCATGCACATGCATCTTTTGGTAGACGCGGATGAAGTTTTCTGCAAAACCACAAGATGTGCATGCAAATGGTGCTTTTGACAGAACGCGCACGTGGATTTCTACCAAACGACGTGCTAAGCATGCCGATGCTGCTCTTTTTAGCACCCGCGCACGCATTTGTGCGAAAACGCGTTTTAAGCATGCACATGCATCTTTTGGTAGACGCGGATGAAGTTTTCTGCAAAACCACAAGATGTGCATGCAAATTGTGCTTTTTGCAGAACGGGCACGTGGATTTCTACCAAACGACGTGCTAAGCATGCCGATGCTGCTCTTTTTAGCACCCGCGCACGGATTTTTGCGAAAACGCGTTTTAAGCATGCACATGCATCTTTTGGTAGACGCGGATGAAGTTTTCTGCAAAACCACAAGATGTGCATGCAAATGGTTCTTTTGGCAGAACGCGCACGTGGATTTCTACCAAACGACGTGCTAAGCATGCCGATGCTGCTCTTTTTAGCACCCGCGCACGCATTTATGCGAAAACGCGTTTTAAGCATGCACATGCATCTTTTGGTAGACGCGGATGAAGTTTTCTGCAAAACCACAAGATGTGCATGCAAATGGTGCTTTTTCCAGAACGCGCACGTGGATTTCTACCAGACGACGTGCTAAGCATGCCGATGCTGCTCTTTTTAGCACCCGCGCACGGATTTGTGCGAAAACGCGTTTTAAGCATGCACATGCATCTTTTGGTAGACGCGGATGAAGTTTTCTGCAAAACCACAAGATGTGCATGCAAATGGTGCTTTTGGCAGAACGCGCACGTGGATTTCTACCAAACGACGTGCTAAGCATGCCGATGCTGCTCTTTTTAGCACCCGCGCACGGATTTGCGCGAAAACGCGTTTTAAGCATGCACATGCATCTTTTGGTAGACGCGGATGAAGTTTTCTGCAAAACCACAAGATGTGCATGCAAATGGTGCTTTTGGCAGAACGCGCACGTGGATTTCTACCAAACGACGTGCTAAGCATGCCGATGCTGCTCTTTTTAGCACCCGCGCACGGATTTGTGCGAAACCGCGTTTTAAGCATGCACATGCATCTTTTGGTAGACGCGGATGAAGTTTTCTGCAAAACCACAAGATGTGCATGCAAATGGTGCTTTTGGCAGAACGCGCACGTGGATTTCTACCAAACGACGTGCTAAGCATGCCGATGCTGCTCTTTTTAGCACCCGCGCACGCATTTGTGCGAAAACGCGTTTTAAGCATGCACATGCATCTTTTGGTAGACGCGGATGAAGTTTTCTGCAAAACCACAAGATGTGCATGCAAATGGTGCTTTTGGCAGAACGCGCACGTGGATTTCTACCAAACGACGTGCTAAGCTTGCCGATGCTGCTCTTTTTAGCACCCGCGCACGGATTTGTGCGAAAACGCGTTTTAAGCATGCACATGCATCTTTTGGTAGACGCGGATGAAGTTTTCTGCAAAACCACAAGATGTGCATGCAAATGGTGCTTTTGGCAGAACGCGCACGTGGATTTCTACCAAACGACGTGCTAAGCACGCCGATGCTGCTCTTTTTAGCACCCGCGCACGCATTTGTGCGAAAACGCGTTTTAAGCATGCACATGCATCTTTTGGTAGACGCGGATGAAGTTTCCTGCAAAACCACAAGATGTGCATGCAAATGGTGCTTTTTGCAGAACGCGCACGTGGATTTCTACCAAACGTCGTGCTAAGCATGCCGATGCTGCTCTTTTTAGCACCCGCGCACGGATTTGTGCGAAAACGCGTTTTAAGCATGCACATGCATCTTTTGGTAGACGCGGATGAAGTTTTCTGCAAAACCACAAGATGTGCATGCAAATGGTGCTTTTGGCAGAACGCGCACGTGGATTTCTACCAAACGACGTGCTAAGCATGCCGATGCTGCTCTTTTTAGCACCCGCGCACGCATTTGTGCAAAAACGCGTTTTAAGCATGCACATGCATCTTTTGGTAGACGCGGATGAAGTTTTCTGCAAAACCACAAGATGTGCATGCAAATGGTGCTTTTTGCAGAATGCGCACGTGGATTTCTACCAAACGACGTGCTAAGCATGCCGATGCTGCTCTTTTTAGCACCCGCGCACGCATTTGTGCGAAAACGCGTTTTAAGCATGCACATGCATCTTTTGGTAGACGCGGATGAAGTTTTCTGCAAAACCACAAGATGTGCATGCAAATGGTGCTTTTTGCAGAACGCGCACGTGGATTTCTACCAGACGACGTGCTAAGCATGCCGATGCTGCTCTTTTTAGCACCCGCGCACGGATTTGTGCGAAAACGCGTTTTAAGCATGCACATGCATCTTTTGGTAGACGCGGATGAAGTTTTCTGCAAAACCACAAGATGTGCATGCAAATGGTGCTTTTGGCAGAACGCGCACGTGGATTTCTACCAAACGACGTGCTAAGCATGCCGATGCTGCTCTTTTTAGCACCCGCGCACGCATTTGTGCAAAAACGCGTTTTAAGCATGCACATGCATCTTTTGGTAGACGCGGATGAAGTTTTCTGCAAAACCACAAGATGTGCATGCAAATGGTGCTTTTGGCGGAACGCGCACGTGGATTTCTACAAAACGACGTGCTAAGCATGCCGATGCTGCTCTTTTTAGCACCCGCGCACGCATTTGTGCGAAAACGCGTTTTAAGCATGCACATGCATCTTTTGGTAGACGCGGATGAAGTTTTCTGCAAAACCACAAGATGTGCATGCAAATGGTGCTTTTTGCAGAACGCGCACGTGGATTTCTACCAGACGACGTGCTAAGCATGCCGATGCTGCTCTTTTTAGCACCCGCGCACGGATTTGTGCGAAAACGCGTTTTAAGCATGCACATGCATCTTTTGGTAGACGCGGATGAAGTTTTCTGCAAAACCACAAGATGTGCATGCAAATGGTGCTTTTGGCAGAACGCGCACGTGGATTTCTACCAAACGACGTGCTAAGCATGCCGATGCTGCTCTTTTTAGCACCCGCGCACGGATTTGTGCGAAAACGCGTTTTAAGCATGCACATGCATCTTTTGGTACACGCGGATGAAGTTTTCTGCAAAACCAGAAGATGTGCATGCAAATGGTGCTTTTGGCAGAACGCGCACGTGGATTTCTACCAAACGACGTGCTAAGCATGCCGATGCTGCTCTTTTTAGCACCCGCGCACGGATTTGTGCGAAAACGCGTTTTAAGCATGCACATGCATCTTTTGGTAGACGCGGATGAAGTTTTCTGCAAAACCACAAGATGTGCATGCAAATGGTGCTTTTGGCAGAACGCGCACGTGGATTTCTACCAAACGACGTGCTAAGCATGCCGATGCTGCTCTTTTTAGCACCCGCGCACGGATTTGTGCGAAAACGCGTTTTAAGCATGCACATGCATCTTTTGGTAGACGCGGATGAAGTTTTCTGCAAAACCACAAGATGTGCATGCAAATGGTGCTTTTGGCAGAACGCGCACGTGGATTTCTACCAAACGACGTGCTAAGCATGCCGATGCTGCTCTTTTTAGCACCCGCGCACGGATTTGTGCGAAAACGCGTTTTAAGTATGCACATGCATCTTTTGGTAGACGCGGATTAAGTTTTCTGCAAAACCACAAGATGTGCATGCAAATGGTGCTTTTGGCAGAACGCGCACGTGGATTTCAATCAAACGACGTGCTAAGCATGCCGATGCTGCTCTTTTTAGCACCCGCGCGCGGATTTGTGCGAAAACGCGTTTTAAGCATGCACATGCATCTTTTGGTAGACGCGGATGAAGTTTTCTGCAAAACCACAAGATGTGCATGCAAATGGTGCTTTTGGCAGAACGCGCACGTGGATTTCTACCAAACGACGTGCTAAGCATGCCGATGCTGCTCTTTTTAGCACCCGCGCACAGATTTGTGCGAAAACGCGTTTTAAGCATGCACATGCATCTTTTGGTAGACGCGGATGAAGTTTTCTGCAAAACTACAAGATGTGCATGCAAATGGTGCTTTTGGCAGAACGCGCACGTGGATTTCTACCAAACGACGTGCTAAGCATGCCGATGCTGCTCTTTTTAGCACCCGCGCACGCATTTGTGCGAAAACGCGTTTTAAGCATGCACATGCATCTTTTGGTAGACGCGGATGAAGTTTTCTGCAAAACCACAAGATGTGCATGCAAATGGTGCTTTTGACAGAACGCGCACGTGGATTTCTACCAAACGACGTGCTAAGCATGCCGATGCTGCTCTTTTTAGCACCCGCGCACGGATTTGTGCGAAAACGCGTTTTAAGCATGCACATGCATCTTTTGGTAGACGCGGATGAAGTTTTCTGCAAAACCACAAGATGTGCATGCAAATGGTGCTTTTGGCAGAACGCGCACGTGGATTTCTACCAAACGACGTGCTAAGCATGCCGATGCTGCTCTTTTTAGCACCCGCGCACGGATTTGTGCGAAAACGCGTTTTAAGCATGCACATGCATCTTTTGGTAGACGCGGATGAAGTTTTCTGCAAAACCACAAGATGTGCATGCAAATGGTTCTTTTGGCAGAACGCGCACGTGGATTTCTACCAAACGACGTGCTAAGCATGCCGATGCTGCTCTTTTTAGCACCCGCGCACGCATTTATGCGAAAACGCGTTTTAAGCATGCACATGCATCTTTTGGTAGACGCGGATGAAGTTTTCTGCAAAACCACAAGATGTGCATGCAAATGGTGCTTTTTCCAGAACGCGCACGTGGATTTCTACCAGACGACGTGCTAAGCATGCCGATGCTGCTCTTTTTAGCACCCGCGCACGGATTTGCGCGAAAACGCGTTTTAAGCATGCACATGCATCTTTTGGTAAACGCGGATGAAGTTTTCTGCAAAACCACAAGATGTGCATGCAAATGGTGCTTTTTCCAGAACGCGCACGTGGATTTCTACCAGACGACGTGCTAAGCATGCCGATGCTGCTCTTTTTAGCACCCGCGCACGGATTTGTGCGAAAACGCGTTTTAAGCATGCACATGCATCTTTTGGTAGACGCGGATGAAGTTTTCTGCAAAACCACAAGATGTGCATGCAAATGGTGCTTTTGGCAGAACGCGCACGTGGATTTCTACCAAACGACGTGCTAAGCATGCCGATGCTGCTCTTTTCAGCACCCGCGCACGCATTTGTGCGAAAACGCGTTTTAAGCATGCACATGCATCTTTTGGTAGACGAGGATGAAGTTTTCTGCAAAACCACAAGATGTGCGTGCAAATGGTGCTTTTGGCAGAATGCGCACGTGGATTTCTACCAAACGACGTGCTAAGCATGCCGATGCTGCTCTTTTTAGCACCCCCGCACGCAATTGTGCGAAAACGCGTTTTAAGCATGCACATGCATCTTTTGGTAGACGCGGATGAAGTTTTCTGCAAAACCACAAGATGTGCATGCAAATGGTGCTTTTGGCAGAACGCGCACGTGGATTTCTACCAAACGACGTGCTAAGCATGCCGATGCTGCTCTTTTTAGTACCCGCGCACGGATTTGTGCGAAAACGCGTTTTAAGCATGCACATGCATCTTTTGGTAGACGCGGATGAAGTTTTCTGCAAAACCACAAGATGTGCATGCAAATGGTGCTTTTGGCAGAACGCGTACGTGGATTTCTACCCAACGACGTGCTAAGCATGCCGATGCTGCTCTTTTTAGCACCCGCGCGCGGATTTGTGCAAAAACGCGTTTTAAGCATGCACATGCATCTTTTGGTAGACGCGGATGAAGTTTTCTGCAAAACCACAATATGTGCATGCAAATGGTGCTTTTGGCAGAACGCGCACGTGGATTTCTACCAAACGACGTGCTAAGCATGCCGATGCTGCTCTTTTTAGCACCCGCGCACGCATTTGTGCGAAAACGCGTTTTAAGCATGCACATGCATCTTTTGGTAGACGCGGATGAAGTTTTCTGCAAAACCACAAGATGTGCGTGCAAATGGTGCTTTTGGCAGAACGCGCACGTGGATTTCTACCAAACGACGTGCTAAGCATGCCGATGCTGCTCTTTTTAGCACCCGCGCACGGATTTGTGCGAAAACGCGGTGTAAGCATGCACATGCATCTTCTGGTAGACGCGGATGAAGTTTTCTGAAAAACCACAAGATGTGCATGCAAATGGTGCTTTTGGCAGAGCGCGCACGTGGATTTCTACCAAACGACGTGCTAAGCATGCCGATGCTGCTCTTTTTAGCACCCGCGCACGGATTTGTGCGAAAACGCGTTTTAAGCATGCACATGCATCTTTTGGTAGACGCGGATGAAGTTTTCTGCAAAACCACAAGATGTGCATGCAAATGGTGATTTTGGCAGAACGCGCACGTGGATTTCTACCAAACGACGTGCTAAGCATACCGATGCTGCTCTTTTTAGCACCCGCGCACGGATTTGTGCGAAAACGCGTTTTAAGCATGCACATGCATCTTTTGGTAGACGCGGATGAAGTTTTCTGCAAAACCACAAGATGTGCATGCAAATGGTGCTTTTGGCAGAACGCGCACGTGGATTTCTACCAAACGACGTGCTAAGCATGCCGATGCTGCTCTTTTTAGCACCCGCGCACGCATTTGTGCGAAAACGCGTTTTAAGCATGCACATGCATCTTTTGGTAGACGCGGATGAAGTTTTCTGCAAAACCACAAGATGTGCATGCAAATGGTGCTTTTTGCAGAACGCGCACGTGGATTTCTACCAGACGACGTGCTAAGCATGCCGATGCTGCTCTTTTTAGCACCCGCGCACGGATTTGTGCGAAAACGCGTTTTAAGCATGCACATGCATCTTTTGGTAGACGCGGATGAAGTTTTCTGCAAAACCACAAGATGTGCATGCAAATGGTGCTTTTGGCAGAACGCGCACGTGGATTTCTACCAAACGACGTGCTAAGCATGCCGATGCTGCTCTTTTTAGCACCCGCGCACGGATTTGTGCGAAAACGCGTTTTAAGCATGCACATGCATCTTTTGGTAGACGCGGATGAAGTTTTCTGCAAAACCAGAAGATGTGCATGCAAATGGTGCTTTTGGCAGAACGCGCACGTGGATTTCTACCAAACGACGTGCTAAGCATGCCGATGCTGCTCTTTTTAGCACCCGCGCACGGATTTGTGCGAAAACGCGTTTTAAGCATGCACATGCATCTTTTGGTAGACGCGGATGAAGTTTTCTGCAAAACCACAAGATGTGCATGCAAATGGTGCTTTTGGCAGAACGCGCACGTGGATTTCTACCAAACGACGTGCTAAGCATGCCGATGCTGCTCTTTTTAGCACCCGCGCACGCATTTGTGCGAAAACGCGTTTTAAGAGGAAGCTTTAGCTCGGGCTCAACTCCAACACGGCCTATTCAAATACATGTAAAAACGCAAAAGCGTTTTTCTGAGATAACCTCTGGACCGATTTTAATGAAATTTGTTGCATTTGAGAGAGAAAGTTAAATTCTAGTGACTGTTGGAAGCGGAATTTTGATTTAGGGCTTGAATTTTGTTAAAAGGATTTTCAAAAATTCAGACGTATGAAAAAAATAGAAGCACGAAGTTTACAAGCTAATAGCTCTGCATCAAGGACAGATATCGCGATTCTGTAAACGGCATCCATTAGACCATTCAAAGCGGACAAATTTGATATGTCAGTTTACATCTTACGTGAATTTGTTACGTTGTTTACGAAGGTTCTGCAAAAGTTGTAATTACACATTACTCCATTTTTTGAGTTTCATATGTAACATATCAATTTTGTCCGCTTTAGATGTGCTATCAGGTACAATTTACAGAATTGCGATATGATTTTTTCTTGCTGAGTTACGGAGTTGTAAACTTGATAGTTTCGTTTTCTGAAAATTTGCGATCTTTGCCAAATTTTTACAAAAATTTGACGACCTAAATCGAAAATTCGAAACCAACAGTCACTAGATTTTAAGCTTTTCTTTTAAATGCAGCAAACCCCGTCAAATTTAGTGCAGTGGTTGCCGAGAAAAACGAATTCTCCTTTTACATGTATTTAGATAGGAGCACCCAAGCTAAAGCTTCCTCTTAAGCATGCACATGCATCTTTTGGTAGACGCGGATGAAGTTTTCTGCAAAACCACAAGATGTGCATGCAAATGGTGCTTTTTGCAGAACGCGCACGTGGATTTCTACCAAACGACGTGCTAAGCATGCCGATGCTGCTCTTTTTAGCACCCGCGCACGCATTTGTGCGAAAACGCGTTTTAAGCATGCACATGCATCTTTTGGTAGACGCGGATGAAGTTTTCTGCAAAACCACATGATGTGCATGCAAATGGTGCTTTTTGCAGAACGCGCACGTGGATTTCTACCAAACGACGTGCTAAGCATGCCGATGCTGCTCTTTTTAGCACCCGCGCACGGATTTGTGCGAAAACGCGTTTTAAGCATGCACATGCATCTTTTGGTAGACGCGGATGAAGTTTTCTGCAAAACCACAAGATGTGCATGCAAATGGTGCTTTTGGCAGAACGCGCACGTGGATTTCTACCAAACGACGTGCTAAGCATGCCGATGCTGCTCTTTTTAGCACCCGCGCACGCATTTGTGCGAAAACGCGTTTTAAGCATGCACATGCATCTTTTGGTAGACGCGGATGAAGTTTTCTGCAAAACCACAAAATGTGCATGCAAATGGTGCTTTTTGCAGAACGCGCACGTGGATTTCTACCAAACGACGTGCTAAGCATGCCGATGCTGCTCTTTTTAGCACCCGCGCACGGATTTGTGCGAAAACGCGTTTTAAGCATGCACATGCATCTTTTGGTAGTTGCGGATGAAGTTTTCTGCAAAACCACAAGATGTGCATGCAAATGGTGCTTTTGGCAGAACGCGCACGTGGATTTCTACCAAACGACGTGCTAAGCATGCCGATGCTGCTCTTTTTAGCACCCGAGCACGCATTTGTGCGAAAACGCGTTTTAAGCATGCACATGCATCTTTTGGTAGACGCGGATGAAGTTTTCTGCAAAACCACAAGATGTGCATGCAAATGGTGCTTTTTGCAGAACGCGCACGTGGATTTCTACCAAACGACGTGCTAAGCATGCCGATGCTGCTCTTTTTAGCACCCGCGCACGGATTTTTGCGAAAACGCGTTTTAAGCATGCACATGCATCTTTTGGTAGACGCGGATGAAGTTTTCTGCAAAACCACAAGATGTGCATGCAAATGGTTCTTTTGGCAGAACGCGCACGTGGATTTCTACCAAACGACGTGCTAAGCATGCCGATGCTGCTCTTTTTAGCACCCGCGCACGCATTTATGCGAAAACGCGTTTTAAGCATGCACATGCATCTTTTGGTAGACGCGGATGAAGTTTTCTGCAAAACCACAAGATGTGCATGCAAATGGTGCTTTTTCCAGAACGCGCACGTGGATTTCTACCAGACGACGTGCTAAGCATGCCGATGCTGCTCTTTTTAGCACCCGCGCACGGATTTGTGCGAAAACGCGTTTTAAGCATGCACATGCATCTTTTGGTAGACGCGGATGAAGTTTTCTGCAAAACCACAAGATGTGCATGCAAATGGTGCTTTTGGCAGAACGCGCACGTGGATTTCTACCAAACGACGTGCTAAGCATGCCGATGCTGCTCTTTTTAGCACCCGCGGACGGATTTGCGCGAAAACGCGTTTTAAGCATGCACATGCATCTTTTGGTAGACGCGGATGAAGTTTTCTGCAAAACCACAAGATGTGCATGCAAATGGTGCTTTTGGCAGAAAGCGCACGTGGATTTCTACCAAACGACGTGCTAAGCATGCCGATGCTGCTCTTTTTAGCACCCGCGCACGGATTTGTGCGAAACCGCGTTTTAAGCATGCACATGCATCTTTTGGTAGACGCGGATGAAGTTTTCTGCAAAACCACAAGATGTGCATGCAAATGGTGCTTTTGGCAGAACGCGCACGTGGATTTCTACCAAACGACGTGCTAAGCATGCCGATGCTGCTCTTTTTAGCACCCGCGCACGCATTTGTGCGAAAACGCGTTTTAAGCATGCACATGCATCTTTTGGTAGACGCGGATGAAGTTTTCTGCAAAACCACAAGATGTGCATGCAAATGGTGCTTTTGGCAGAACGCGCACGTGGATTTCTACCAAACGACGTGCTAAGCATGCCGATGCTGCTCATTTTAGCACCCGCGCACGCATTTGTGCGAAAACGCGTTTTAAGCATGCACATGCATCTTTTGGTAGACGCGGATGAAGTTTTCTGCAAAACCACATGATGTGCATGCAAATGGTGCTTTTTGCAGAACGCGCACGTGGATTTCTACCAAACGACGTGCTAAGCATGCCGATGCTGCTCTTTTTAGCACCCGCGCACGGATTTTTGCGAAAACGCGTTTTAAGCATGCACATGCATCTTTTGGTAGACGCGGATGAAGTTTTCTGCAAAACCACAAGATGTGCATGCAAATGGTTCTTTTGGCAGAACGCGCACGTGGATTTCTACCAAACGACGTGCTAAGCATGCCGATGCTGCTCTTTTTAGCACCCGCGCACGCATTTATGCGAAAACGCGTTTTAAGCATGCACATGCATCTTTTGGTAGACGCGGATGAAGTTTTCTGCAAAACCACAAGATGTGCATGCAAATGGTGCTTTTTCCAGAACGCGCACGTGGATTTCTACCAGACGACGTGCTAAGCATGCCGATGCTGCTCTTTTTAGCACCCGCGCACGGATTTGTGCGAAAACGCGTTTTAAGCATGCACATGCATCTTTTGGTAGACGCGGATGAAGTTTTCTGCAAAACCACAAGATGTGCATGCAAATGGTGCTTTTGGCAGAACGCGCACGTGGATTTCTACCAAACGACGTGCTAAGCATGCCGATGCTGCTCTTTTTAGCACCCGCGGACGGATTTGCGCGAAAACGCGTTTTAAGCATGCACATGCATCTTTTGGTAGACGCGGATGAAGTTTTCTGCAAAACCACAAGATGTGCATGCAAATGGTGCTTTTGGCAGAACGCGCACGTGGATTTCTACCAAACGACGTGCTAAGCATGCCGATGCTGCTCTTTTTAGCACCCGCGCACGGATTTGTGCGAAACCGCGTTTTAAGCATGCACATGCATCTTTTGGTAGACGCGGATGAAGTTTTCTGCAAAACCACAAGATGTGCATGCAAATGGTGCTTTTGGCAGAACGCGCACGTGGATTTCTACCAAACGACGTGCTAAGCATGCCGATGCTGCTCTTTTTAGCACCCGCGCACGCATTTGTGCGAAAACGCGTTTTAAGCATGCACATGCATCTTTTGGTAGACGCGGATGAAGTTTTCTGCAAAACCACAAGATGTGCAGGCAAATGGTGCTTTTGGCAGAACGCGCACGTGGATTTCTACCAAACGACGTGCTAAGCATGCCGATGCTGCTCATTTTAGCACCCGCGCACGCATTTGTGCGAAAACGCGTTTTAAGCATGCACATGCATCTTTTGGTAGACGCGGATGAAGTTTTCTGCAAAACCACATGATGTGCATGCAAATGGTGCTTTTTGCAGAACGCGCACGTGGATTTCTACCAAACGACGTGCTAAGCATGCCGATGCTGCTCTTTTTAGCACCCGCGCACGGATTTGTGCGAAAACGCGTTTTAAGTATGCACATGCATCTTTTGGTAGACGCGGATGAAGTTTTCTGCAAAACCACAAGATGTGCATGCAAATGGTGCTTTTGGCAGAACGCGCACGTGGATTTCTACCAAACGACGTGCTAAGCATGCCGATGCTGCTCTTTTTAGCACCCGCGCACGCATTTGTGCGAAAACGCGTTTTAAGCATGCACATGCATCTTTTGGTAGACGCGGATGAAGTTTTCTGAAAAACCACAAGATCTGCATGCAAATGGTGCTTTTGGCAGAACGCGCACGTGGATTTCTACCAAACGACGTGCTAAGCATGCCGATGCTGCTCTTTTTAGCACCCGCGCACGGATTTGTGCGAAAACGCGTTTTAAGCATGCACATGCATCTTTTGGTAGACGCGGATGAAGTTTTCTGCAAAACCACAAGATGTGCATGCAAATGGTGATTTTGGCAGAACGCGCACGTGGATTTCTACCAAACGACATGCTAAGCATACCGATGCTGCTCTTTTTAGCACCCGCGCACGGATTTGTGCGAAAACGCGTTTTAAGCATGCACATGCATCTTTTGGTAGACGCGGATGAAGTTTTCTGCAAAACCACAAGATGTGCATGCAAATGGTGCTTTTGGCAGAACGCGCACGTGGATTTCTACCAAACGACGTGCTAAGCATGCCGATGCTGCTCTTTTTAGCACCCGCGCACGCATTTGTGCGAAAACGCGTTTTAAGCATGCACATGCATCTTTTGGTAGACGCGGATGAAGTTTTCTGCAAAACCACAAGATGTGCATGCAAATGGTGCTTTTTGCAGAACGCGCACGTGGATTTCTACCAGACGACGTGCTAAGCATGCCGATGCTGCTCTTTTTAGCACCCGCGCACGGATTTGTGCGAAAACGCGTTTTAAGCATGCACATGCATCTTTTGGTAGACGCGGATGAAGTTTTCTGCAAAACCACAAGATGTGCATGCAAATGGTGCTTTTGGCAGAACGCGCACGTGGATTTCTACCAAACGACGTGCTAAGCATGCCGATGCTGCTCTTTTTAGCACCCGCGCACGGATTTGTGCGAAAACGCGTTTTAAGCATGCACATGCATCTTTTGGTAGACGCGGATGAAGTTTTCTGCAAAACCAGAAGATGTGCATGCAAATGGTGCTTTTGGCAGAACGCGCACGTGGATTTCTACCAAACGACGTGCTAAGCATGCCGATGCTGCTCTTTTTAGCACCCGCGCACGGATTCGTGCGAAAACGCGTTTTAAGCATGCACATGCATCTTTTGGTAGACGCGGATGAAGTTTTCTGCAAAACCACAAGATGTGCATGCAAATGGTGCTTTTGGCAGAACGCGCACGTGGATTTCTACCAAACGACGTGCTAAGCATGCCGATGCTGCTCTTTTTAGCACCCGCGCACGGATTTGTGCGAAAACGCGTTTTAAGTATGCACATGCATCTTTTGGTAGACGCGGATGAAGTTTTCTGCAAAACCACAAGATGTGCATGCAAATGGTGCTTTTGGCAGAACGCGCACGTGGATTTCAATCAAACGACGTGCTAAGCATGCCGATGCTGCTCTTTTTAGCACCCGCGCGCGGATTTGTGCGAAAACGCGTTTTAAGCATGCACATGCATCTTTTGGTAGACGCGGATGAAGTTTTCTGCAAAACCACAAGATGTGCATGCAAATGGTGCTTTTGGCAGAACGCGCACGTGGATTTCTACCAAACGACGTGCTAAGCATGCCGATGCTGCTCTTTTTAGCACCCGCGCACGGATTTGTGCGAAAACGCGTTTTAAGCATGCACATGCATCTTTTGGTAGACGCGGATGAAGTTTTCTGCAAAACTACAAGATGTGCATGCAAATGGTGCTTTTGGCAGAACGCGCACGTGGATTTCTACCAAACGACGTGCTAAGCATGCCGATGCTGCTCTTTTTAGCACCCGCGCACGCATTTGTGCGAGAACGCGTTTTAAGCATGCACATGCATCTTTTGGTAGACGCGGATGAAGTTTTCTGCAAAACCAAAAGATGTGCATGCGAATGATGCTTTTGACAGAACGCGCACGTGGATTTCTACCAAACGACGTGCTAAGCATGCCGATGCTGCTCTTTTTAGCACCCGCGCACGGATTTGTGCGAAAACGCGTTTTAAGCATGCACATGCATCTTTTGGTAGACGCGGATGAAGTTTTCTGCAAAACCACAAGATGTGCATGCAAATGGTGCTTTTGGCAGAACGCGCACGTGGATTTCTACCAAACGACGTGCTAAGCATGCCGATGCTGCTCTTTTTAGCACCCGCGCACGCATTTGTGCGAAAACGCGTTTTAAGAGGAAGCTTTACCTCGGGCTCAACTCCAACACGGCCTATTCAAATACATGTAAAAACGCAAAAGCGTTTTTCTGAGATAACCTCTGGACCGATTTTAATGAAATTTGTTGCATTTGAGAGAGAAAGCTAAATTCTAGTGACTGTTGGAAGCGGAATTTTGATTTAGGGCTTGAATTTTGTTAAAAGGATTTTCAAAAATTCAGACGTATGAAAAAAATAGAAGCACGAAGTTTACAAGCTAATAGCTCTGCATCAAGAACAGATATCGCGATTCTGTAAACGGCATCCATTAGACCATTCAAAGCGGACAAATTTGATATGTCAGTTTACATCTTACGTGAATTTGTTACGTTGTTTACGAAGGTTCTGCAAAAGTTGTAATTACACATTACTCCATTTTTTGAGTTTCATATGTAACATATCAATTTTGTCCGCTTTAGATGTGCTATCAGGTACAATTTACAGAATTGCGATATGATTTTTTCTTGCTGAGTTACGGAGTTGTAAACTTGATAGTTTCGTTTTCTGAAAATTTGCGATCTTTGCCAAATTTTTACAAAAATTTGACGACCTAAATCGAAAATTCGAAACCAACAGTCACTAGATTTTAAGCTTTTCTTTTAAATGCAGCAAACCCCGTCAAATTTAGTGCAGTGGTTGCCGAGAAAAACGAATTCTCCTTTTACATGTATTTAGATAGGAGCACCCAAGCTAAAGCTTCCTCTTAAGCATGCACATGCATCTTTTGGTAGACGCGGATGAAGTTTTCTGCAAAACCACAAGGTGTGCATGCAAATGGTGCTTTTTGCAGAACGCGCACGTGGATTTCTACCAAACGACGTGCTAAGCATGCCGATGCTGCTCTTTTTAGCACCCGCGCACGCATTTGTGCGAAAACGCGTTTTAAGCATGCACATGCATCTTTTGGTAGACGCGGATGAAGTTTTCTGCAAAACCACATGATGTGCATGCAAATGGTGCTTTTTGCAGAACGCGCACGTGGATTTCTACCAAACGACGTGCTAAGCATGCCGATGCTGCTCTTTTTAGCACCCGCGCACGGATTTGTGCGAAAACGCGTTTTAAGCATGCACATGCATCTTTTGGTAGACGCGGATGAAGTTTTCTGCAAAACCACAAGATGTGCATGCAAATGGTGCTTTTGGCAGAACGCGCACGTGGATTTCTACCAAACGACGTGCTAAGCATGCCGATGCTGCTCTTTTTAGCACCCGCGCACGCATTTGTGCGAAAACGCGTTTTAAGCATGCACATGCATCTTTTGGTAGACGCGGATGAAGTTTTCTGCAAAACCACAAGATGTGCATGCAAATGGTGCTTTTTGCAGAACGCGCACGTGGATTTCTACCAAACGACGTGCTAAGCATGCCGATGCTGCTCTTTTTAGCACCCGCGCACGGATTTGTGCGAAAACGCGTTTTAAGCATGCACATGCATCTTTTGGTAGACGCGGATGAAGTTTTCTGCAAAACCACAAGATGTGCATGCAAATGGTGCTTTTGGCAGAACGCGCACGTGGATTTCTACCAAACGACGTCCTAAGCATGCCGATGCTGCTCTTTTTAGCACCCGCGCACGCATTTGTGCGAAAACGCGTTTTAAGCATGCACATGCATCTTTTGGTAGACGCGGATGAAGTTTTCTGCAAAACCACAAGATGTGCATGCAAATGGTGCTTTTTGCAGAACGCGCACGTGGATTTCTACCAAACGACGTGCTAAGCATGCCGATGCTGCTCTTTTTAGCACCCGCGCACGGATTTTTGCGAAAACGCGTTTTAAGCATGCACATGCATCTTTTGGTAGACGCGGATGAAGTTTTCTGCAAAACCACAAGATGTGCATGCAAATGGTTCTTTTGGCAGAACGCGCACGTGGATTTCTACCAAACGACGTGCTAAGCATGCCGATGCTGCTCTTTTTAGCACCCGCGCACGCATTTATGCGAAAACGCGTTTTAAGCATGCACATGCATCTTTTGGTAGACGCGGATGAAGTTTTCTGCAAAACCACAAGATGTGCATGCAAATGGTGCTTTTTCCAGAACGCGCACGTGGATTTCTACCAGACGACGTGCTAAGCATGCCGATGCTGCTCTTTTTAGCACCCGCGCACGGATTTGTGCGAAAACGCGTTTTAAGCATGCACATGCATCTTTTGGTAGACGCGGATGAAGTTTTCTGCAAAACCACAAGATGTGCATGCAAATGGTGCTTTTGGCAGAACGCGCACGTGGATTTCTACCAAACGACGTGCTAAGCATGCCGATGCTGCTCTTTTTAGCACCCGCGCACGGATTTTTGCGAAAACGCGTTTTAAGCATGCACATGCATCTTTTGGTAGACGCGGATGAAGTTTTCTGCAAAACCACAAGATGTGCATGCAAATGGTTCTTTTGGCAGAACGCGCACGTGGATTTCTACCAAACGACGTGCTAAGCATGCCGATGCTGCTCTTTTTAGCACCCGCGCACGCATTTATGCGAAAACGCGTTTTAAGCATGCACATGCATCTTTTGGTAGACGCGGATGAAGTTTCCTGCAAAACCACAAGATGTGCATGCAAATGGTGCTTTTTCCAGAACGCGCACGTGGATTTCTACCAGACGACGTGCTAAGCATGCCGATGCTGCTCTTTTTAGCACCCGCGCACGGATTTGTGCGAAAACGCGTTTTAAGCATGCACATGCATCTTTTGGTAGACGCGGATGAAGTTTTCTGCAAAACCACAAGATGTGCATGCAAATGGTGCTTTTGGCAGAACGCGCACGTGGATTTCTACCAAAGGACGTGCTAAGCATGCCGATGCTGCTCTTTTTAGCATCCGCGCACGGATTTTTGCGAAACGCGTTTTAAGCATGGACATGCATCTTTTGGTAGACGCGGATGAAGTTTTCTGCAAAACCACAAGATGTGCATGCAAATGGTGCTTTTGGCAGAACGCGCACGTGGATTTCTACCAAACGACGTGCTAAGCATGCCGATGCTGCTCCTTTTAGCACCCGCGCACGGATTTGTGCGAAAACGCGTTTTAAGCATGCACATGCATCTTTTGGTAGACGCGGATGAAGTTTTCTGCAAAACCACAAGATGTGCATGCAAATGGTGCTTTTTGCAGAACGCGCACGTGGATTTCTACCAAACGACGTGCTAAGCATGCCGATGCTGCTCTTTTTAGCACCCGCGCACGGATTTGTGCGAAAACGCGTTTTAAGCATGCACATGCATCTTTTGGTAGACGCGGATGAAGTTTTCTGCAAAACCACAAGATGTGCATGCAAATGGTGCTTTTGGCAGAACGCGCACGTGGATTTCTACCAAACGACGTCCTAAGCATGCCGATGCTGCTCTTTTTAGCATCTGTCTCGCGTGTGGTGCGAAAACGCGTTTTAAGCATGCACATGCATCTTTTGGTAGACGCGGATGAAGTTTTCTGCAAAACCACAAGATGTGCATGCAAATGGTGCTTTTTGCAGAACGCGCACGTGGATTTCTACCAAACGACGTGCTAAGCATGCCGATGCTGCTCTTTTTAGCACCCGCGCACGGATTTTTGCGAAAACGCGTTTTAAGCATGCACATGCATCTTTTGGTAGACGCGGATGAAGTTTTCTGCAAAACCACAAGATGTGCATGCAAATGGTTCTTTTGGCAGAACGCGCACGTGGATTTCTACCAAACGACGTGCTAAGCATGCCGATGCTGCTCTTTTTAGCACCCGCGCACGCATTTATGCGAAAACGCGTTTTAAGCATGCACATGCATCTTTTGGTAGACGCGGATGAAGTTTTCTGCAAAACCACAAGATGTGCATGCAAATGGTGCTTTTTCCAGAACGCGCACGTGGATTTCTACCAGACGACGTGCTAAGCATGCCGATGCTGCTCTTTTTAGCACCCGCGCACGGATTTGTGCGAAAACGCGTTTTAAGCATGCACATGCATCTTTTGGTAGACGCGGATGAAGTTTCTGCAAAACCACAAGATGTGCATGCAAATGGTGCTTTTGGCAGAACGCGCACGTGGATTTCTACCAAACGACGTGCTAAGCATGCCGATGCTGCTCTTTTTAGCACCCGCGCACGGATTTTTGCGAAAACGCGTTTTAAGCATGCACATGCATCTTTTGGTAGACGCGGATGAAGTTTTCTGCAAAACCACAAGATGTGCATGCAAATGGTTCTTTTGGCAGAACGCGCACGTGGATTTCTACCAAACGACATGCTAAGCATGCCGATGCTGCTCTTTTTAGCACCCGCGCACGCATTTATGCGAAAACGCGTTTTAAGCATGCACATGCATCTTTTGGTAGACGCGGATGAAGTTTCCTGCAAAACCACAAGATGTGCATGCAAATGGTGCTTTTTCCAGAACGCGCACGTGGATTTCTACCAGACGACGTGCTAAGCATGCCGATGCTGCTCTTTTTAGCACCCGCGCACGGATTTGTGCGAAAACGCGTTTTAAGCATGCACATGCATCTTTTGGTAGACGCGGATGAAGTTTTCTGCAAAACCACAAGATGTGCATGCAAATGGTGCTTTTGGCAGAACGCGCACGTGGATTTCTACCAAAGGACGTGCTAAGCATGCCGATGCTGCTCTTTTTAGCATCCGCGCACGGATTTTTGCGAAAACGCGTTTTAAGCATGGACATGCATCTTTTGGTAGACGCGGATGAAGTTTTCTGCAAAACCACAAGATGTGCATGCAAATGGTGCTTTTGGCAGAACGCGCACGTGGATTTCTACCAAACGACGTGCTAAGCATGCCGATGCTGCTCCTTTTAGCACCCGCGCACGGATTTGTGCGAAAACGCGTTTTAAGCATGCACATGCATCTTTTGGTAGACGCGGATGAAGTTTTCTGCAAAACCACAAGATGTGCATGCAAATGGTGCTTTTGGCAGAACGCGCACGTGGATTTCTACCAAACGACGTGCTAAGCATGCCGATGCTGCTCTTTTTAGCACCCGCGCACGCATTTGTGCGAAAAACGCGTTTTAAGCATGCACATGCATCTTTTGGTAGACGCGGATGAAGTTTTCTGCAAAACCACAAGATGTGCATGCAAATGGTGCTTTTGGCAGAACGCGAACGTGGATTTCTACCAAACGACGTGCTAAGCATACCGATGCTGCTCTTTTTAGCACCCGCGCACGGATTTGTACGAAAACGCGTTTTAAGCATGCACATGCATCTTTTGGTAGATGCGGATGAAGTTTTCTGCAAAACCACAAGATGTGCATGCAAATGGTGCTTTTGGCAGAACGCGCACGTGGATTTCTACCAAACGACGTGCTAAGCATGCCGATGCTGCTCTTTTTAGCACCCGCGCACGGATTTGTGCGAAAACGCGTTTTAAGCATGCACATGCATCTTTTGGTAGACGCGGATGAAGTTTTCTGCAAAACCACAAGATGTGCATGCAAATGGTGCTTTTGGCAGAACGCGCACGTGGATTTCTACCAAACGACGTGCTAAGCATGCCGATGCTGCTCTTTTAAGCACCCGCGCACGGATATGTGCGAAAACGCGTTTTAAGCATGCACATGCATCTTTTGGTAGACGCGGATGAAGTTTTCTGCAAAACCACAAGATGTGCATGCAAATGGTGCTTTTGGCAGAACGCGCACGTGGATTTCTACCAAACGACGTGCTAAGCATGCCGATGCTGCTCTTTTTAGCACCCGCGCACGCATTTGTGCGAAAACGCGTTTTAAGCATGCACATGCATCTTTTGGTAGACGCGGATGAAGTTTTCTGCAAAACCACAAGATGTGCATGCAAATGGTGCTTTTGGCAGAACGCGCACGTGGATTTCTACCAAACGACGTGCTAAGCATGCCGATGCTGCTCTTTTTAGCACCCGCGCACGGATTTGTGCGAAAACGCGTTTTAAGCATGCACATGCATCTTTTGGTAGACGCGGATGAAGTTTTCTGCAAAACCACAAGATGTGCATGCAAATGGTGCTTTTGGCAGAACGCGCACGTGGATTTCTACCAAACGACGTGCTAAGCATGCCGATGCTGCTCTTTTAAGCACCCGCGCACGGATATGTGCGAAAAACGCGTTTTAAGCATGCACATGCATCTTTTGGTAGACGCGGATGAAGTTTTCTGCAAAACCACAAGATGTGCATGCAAATGGTGCTTTTGGCAGAACGCGCACGTGGATTTCTACCAAACGACGTGCTAAGCATGCCGATGCTGCTCTTTTTAGCACCCGCGCACGCATTTGTGCGAAAACGCGTTTTAAGCATGCACATGCATCTTTTGGTAGACGCGGATGAAGTTTTCTGCAAAACCACAAGATGTGCATGCAAATGGTGCTTTTGGCAGAACGCGCACGTGGATTTCTACCAAACGACGTGCTAAGCATGCCGATGCTGCTCTTTTTAGCACCCGCGCACGCATTTGTGCGAAAACGCGTTTTAAGCATGCACATGCATCTTTTGGTAGACGCGGATGAAGTTTTCTGCAAAACCACAAGATGTGCATGCAAATGGTGCTTTTTGCAGAACGCGCACGTGGATTTCTACCAAACGACGTGCTAAGCATGCCGATGCTGCTCTTTTTAGCACCCGCGCACGGATTTGTGCAAAAACGCGTTTTAAGCATGCACATGCATCTTTTGGTAGACGCGGATGAAGTTTTCTGCAAAACCACAAGATGTGCATGCAAATGGTGCTTTTGGCAGAACGCGCACGTGGATTTCTACCAAACGACGTGCTAAGCATGCCGATGCTGCTCTTTTTAGCCCCCGCGCACGCATTTGTGCGAAAACGCGTTTTAAGTATGCACATGCATCTTTTGGTAGACGCGGATGAAGTTTTCTGCAAAACCACAAGATGTGCATGCAAATGGTGCTTTTGGCAGAACGCGCACGTGGATTTCTACCAAACGACGTGCTAAGCATGCCGATGCTGCTCTTTTTAGCACCCGCGCACGGATTTGTGCGAAAACGCGTTTTAAGCATGCACATGCATCTTTTGGTAGACGCGGATGAAGTTTTCTGCAAAACCACAAGATGTGCATGCAAATGGTGCTTTTGGCAGAACACGCACGTGGATTTCTACCAAACGACGTGCTAAGCATGCCGATGCTGCTCTTTTTAGCACCCGCGCACGGATTTGTGCGAAAACGCGTTTTAAGCATGCACATGCATCTTTTGGTAGACGCCGATGAAGTTTTCTGCAAAACCACAAGATGTGCATGCAAATGGTGCTTTTGGCAGAACGCGCACGTGGATTTCTACCAAACGACGTGCTAAGCATGCCGATGCTGCTCTTTTTAGCACCCGCGCACGGATTTGTGCAAAAACGCGTTTTAAGCATGCACATGCATCTTTTGGTAGACGCGGATGAAGTTTTCGGCAAAACCACAAGATGTGCATGCAAATGGTGCTTTTGGCAGAACGCGCACGTGGATTTCTACCAAACGACGTGCTAAGCATGCCGATGCTGCTCTTTTTAGCACCCGCGCACGCATTTGTGCGAAAACGCGTTTTAAGCATGCACATGCATCTTTTGGTAGACGCGGATGAAGTTTTCTGCAAAACCACAAGATGTGCGTGCAAATGGTGCTTTTGGCAGAACGCGCACGTGGATTTCTACCAAACGACGTGCTAAGCATGCCGATGCTGCTCTTTTTAGCACCCGCGCACGGATTTGTGCGAAAACGCGTTTTAAGCATGCACATGCATCTTTGGTAGACGCGGATGAAGTTTTCTGCAAAACCACAAGATGTGCATGCAAATGGTGCTTTTGGCAGAACGCGCACGTGGATTTCTACCAAACGACGTGCTAAGCATGCCGAGGCTGCCCTTTTTAGCACCCGCGCACGGATTTGTGCGAAAACGCGTTTTAAGCATGCACATGCATCTTTTGGTACACGCGGATGAAGTTTTCTGCAAAACCACAAGATGTGCATGCAAATGGTGCTTTTGGCAGAACGCGCACGTGGATTTCTACCAAACGACGTGCTAAGCATGCCGATGTGCTCTTTTTAGCACCCGCGCACGCATTTGTGCGAAAACGCGTTTTAAGCATGCACATGCATCTTTTGGTAGACGCGGATGAAGTTTTCTGCAAAACCACAAGATGTGCATGCAAATGGTGCTTTTGGCAGAACGCGCACGTGGATTTCTACCAAACGACGTGCTAAGCATGCCGATGCTGCTCTTTTTAGCACCCGCGCACGGATTTGTGCGAAAACGCGTTTTAAGCATGCACATGCATCTTTTGGTAGACGCGGATGAAGTTTTCTGCAAAACCACAAGATGTGCATGCAAATGGTGCTTTTGGCAGAACGCGCACGTGGATTTCTACCAAACGACGTACTAAGCATGCCGATGCTGCTCTTTTTAGCACCCGCGCATGGATTTGTGCGAAAACGCGTTTTAAGCATGCACATGCATCTTTTGGTAGACGCGGATGAAGTTTTCTGCAAAACCACAAGATGTGCATGCAAATGGTGCTTTTGGCAGAACGCGCACGTGGATTTCTACCAAACGACGTGCTAAGCATGCCGATGCTGCTCTTTTTAGCACCCGCGCACGGATTTGTGCAAAAACGCGTTTTAAGCATGCACATGCATCTTTTGGTAGACGCGGATGAAGTTTTCTGCAAAACCACAATATGTGCATGCAAATGGTGCTTTCGGCAGAACGCGCACGTGGATTTCTACCAAACGACGTGCTAAGCATGCCGATGCTGCTCTTTTTAGCACCCGCGCACGCATTTGTGCGAAAACGCGTTTTAAGCATGCACATGCATCTTTTGGTAGACGCGGATGAAGTTTTCTGCAAAACCACAAGATGTGCACGCAAATGGTGCTTTTGGCAGAACGCGCACGTGGATTTCTACCAAACGACGTGCTAAGCATGCCGATGCTGCTCTTTTTAGCACCCGCGCACGGATTTGTGCGAAAACGCGTTTTAAGCATGCACATGCATCTTTTGGTAGACGCGGATGAAGTTTTCTGCAAAACCACAAGATGTGCATGCAAATGGTGCTTTTGGCAGAACGCGCACGTGGATTTCTACTAAACGACGTGCTAAGTATGCCGATGCTGCTCTTTTTAGCACCCGCGCACGGATTTGTGCGAAAACGCGTTTTAAGCATGCACATGCATCTTTTGGTAGACGCGGATGAAGTTTTCTGCAAAACCACAAGATGTGCATGCAAATGGTGCTTTTGGCAGAACGCGCACGTGGATTTCTACCAAACGACGTGCTAAGCATGCCGATGCTGCTCTTTTTAGCACCCGCGCACGCATTTGTGCGAAAACGCGTTTTAAGCATGCACATGCATCTTTTGGTAGACGCGGATGAAGTTTTCTGCAAAACCAAGAGATGTGCATGCAAATGGTGCTTTTGGCAGAACGCGCACGTGGATTTCTACCAAACGACGTGCTAAGCATGCCGATGCTGCTCTTTTTAGCACCCGCGCACGCATTTGTGCGAAAACGCGTTTTAAGCATGCACATGCATCTTTTGGTAGACGCGGATGAAGTTTTCTGCAAAACCACAAGATGTGCATGCAAATGGTGCTTTTTGCAGAACGCGCACGTGGATTTCTACCAAACGACGTGCTAAGCATGCCGATGCTGCTCTTTTTAGCACCCGCGCACGCATTTGTGCGAAAACGCGTTTTAAGCATGCACATGCATCTTTTGGTAGACGCGGATGAAGTTTTCTGCAAAACCACAAGATGTGCATGCAAATGGTGCTTTTTGCAGAACGCTCACGTGGATTTCTACCAAACGACGTGCTAAGCATGCCGATGCTGCTCTTTTTACCACTCGCGCACGGATTTTTGCAAAAACGCGTTTTAAGCATGCACATGCATCTTTTGGTAGACGCGGATGAAGTTTTCTGCAAAACCACAAGATGTGCATGCAAATGGTGCTTTTGGCAGAACGCGCACATGGATTTCTACCAAACGACGTGCTAAGCATGCCGATGCTGCTCTTTTTAGCACCCGCGCACGCATTTGTGCGAAAACGCGTTTTAAGCATGCACATGCATCTTTTTGTAGACGCGGATGAAGTTTTCTGCAAAACCACAAGATGTGCATGCAAATGGTGCTTTTGGCAGAACGCGCACGTGGATTTCTACCAAACGACGTGCTAAGCATGCCGATGCTGCTCTTTTTAGCACCCGCGCACGGATTTGTGCGAAAACGAGTTTTAAGCATGCACATGCATCTTTTGGTAGACGCGGATGAACTTTTCTGCAAAACCACAATATGTGCATGCAAATGGTGCTTTTGGCAGAACGCGCACGTGGATTTCTACCAAACGACGTGCTAAGCATGCCGATGCTGCTCTTTTTAGCACCCGCGCACGCATTTGTGCGAAAACGCGTTTTAAGCATGCACATGCATCTTTTGGTAGACGCGGATGAAGTTTTCTGCAAAACCACAAGATGTGCGTGCAAATGGTGCTTTTGGCAGAACGCGCACGTGGATTTCTACCAAACGACGTGCTAAGCATGCCGATGCTGCTCTTTTTAGCACCCGCGCACGGATTTGTGCGAAAACGCGTTTTAAGCATGCACATGCATCTTTTGGTAGACGCGGATGAAGTTTTCTGCAAAACCACAAGATGTGCATGCAAATGGTGCTTTTGGCAGAACGCGCACGTGGATTTCTACCAAACGACGTGCTAAGCATGCCGATGCTGCTCTTTTTAGCACCCGCGCACGGATTTGTGCGAAAACGCGTTTTAAGCATGCACATGCAT
Source organism: Dermacentor andersoni (assembly GCF_023375885.2). NCBI lineage: Eukaryota > Metazoa > Arthropoda > Arachnida > Ixodida > Ixodidae > Dermacentor > Dermacentor andersoni. The sequence continues at coordinate 43,460 of NW_027314930.1, read as the reverse complement.
CTTTTGGTAGACGCGGATGAAGTTTTCTGCAAAACCACAAGATGTGCATGCAAATGGTGCTTTTGGCAGAACGCGCACGTGGATTTCTACCAAACGACGTGCTAAGCATGCCGATGCTGCTCTTTTTAGCACCCGCGCACGGATTTGTGCGAAAACGCGTTTTAAGCATGCACATGCATCTTTTGGTAGACGCGGATGAAGTTTTCTGCAAAACCACAAGATGTGCATGCAAATGGTGCTTTTGGCAGAACGCGCACGTGGATTTCTACCAAACGACGTGCTAAGCATGCCGATGCTGCTCTTTTTAGCACCCGCGCACGCATTTGTGCGAAAACGCGTTTTAAGCATGCACATGCATCTTTTGGTAGACGCGGATGAAGTTTTCTGCAAAACCACAAGATGTGCATGCAAATGGTGCTTTTGGCAGAACGCGCACGTGGATTTCTACCAAACGACGTGCTAAGCATGCCGATGCTGCTCTTTTTAGCACCCGCGCACGCATTTGTGCGAAAACGCGTTTTAAGCATGCACATGCATCTTTTGGTAGACGCGGATGAAGTTTTCTGCAAAACCACAAGATGTGCATGCAAATGGTGCTTTTTGCAGAACGCGCACGTGGATTTCTACCAAACGACGTGCTAAGCATGCCCATGCTGCTCTTTTTAGCACCCGCGCACGCATTTGTGCGAAAACGCGTTTTAAGCATGCACATGCATCTTTTGGTAGACGCGGATGAAGTTTTCTGCAAAACCACAAGATGTGCATGCAAATGGTGCTTTTTGCAGAACGCGCACGTGGATTTCTACCAAACGACGTGCTAAGCATGCCGATGCTGCTCTTTTTAGCACCCGCGCACGGATTTGTGCAAAAACGCGTTTTAAGCATGCACATGCATCTTTTGGTAGACGCGGATGAAGTTTTCTGCAAAACCACAAGATGTGCATGCAAATGGTGCTTTTGGCAGAACGCGCACGTGGATTTCTACCAAACGACGTGCTAAGCATGCCGATGCTGCTCTTTTTAGCACCCGCGCACGCATTTGTGCGAAAACGCGTTTTAAGCATGCACATGCATCTTTTGGTAGACGCGGATGAAGTTTTCTGCAAAACCGCAAGATGTGCATGCAAATGGTGCTTTTGGCAGAACGCGCACGTGGATTTCTACCAAACGACGTGCTAAGCATGCCGATGCTGCTCTTTTTAGCACCCGCGCACGGATTTGTGCGAAAACGCGTTTTAAGCATGCACATGCATCTTTTGGTAGACGCGGATGAAGTTTTCTGCAAAACCACAAGATGTGCATGCAAATGGTGCTTTTGGCAGAACGCGCACGTGGATTTCTACCAAACGACGTGCTAAGCATGCCGATGCTGCTCTTTTTAGCACCCGCGCACGGATTTGTGCGAAAACGCGTTTTAAGCATGCACATGCATCTTTTGGTAGACGCGGATGAAGTTTTCTGCAAAACCACAAGATGTGCATGCAAATGGTGCTTTTGGCAGAACGCGCACGTGGATTTCTACCAAACGACGTGGTAAGCATGCCGATGCTGCTCTTTTTAGCACCCGCGCACGGATTTGTGCAAAAACGAGTTCTAAGCATGCACATGCATCTTTTGGTAGACGCGGATGAAGTTTTCTGCAAAACCACAATATGTGCATGCAAATGGTGCTTTTGGCAGAACGCGCACGTGGATTTCTACCAAACGACGTGCTAAGCATGCCGATGCTGCTCTTTTTAGCACCCGCGCACGCATTTGTGCGAAAACGCGTTTTAAGCATGCACATGCATCTTTTGGTAGACGCGGATGAAGTTTTCTGCAAAACCACAAGATGTGCGTGCAAATGGTGCTTTTGGCAGAACGCGCACGTGGATTTCTACCAAACGACGTGCTAAGCATGCCGATGCTGCTCTTTTTAGCACCCGCGCACGGATTTGTGCGAAAACGCGTTTTAAGCATGCACATGCATCTTTTGGTAGACGCGGATGAAGTTTTCTGCAAAACCACAAGATGTGCATGCAAATGGTGCTTTTGGCAGAACGCGCACGTGGATTTCTACCAAACGACGTGCTAAGCATGCCGATGCTGCTCTTTTTAGCACCCGCGCACGGATTTGTGCGAAAACGCGTTTTAAGCATGCACATGCATCTTTTGGTAGACGCGGATAAAGTTTTCTGCAAAACCACAATATGTGCATGCAAATGGTGCTTTTGGCAGAACGCGCACGTGGATTTCTACCAAACGACGTGCTAAGCATGCCGATGCTGCTCTTTTTAGCACCCGCGCACGCATTTGTGCGAAAACGCGTTTTAAGCATGCACATGCATCTTTTGGTAGACGCGGATGAAGTTTTCTGCAAAACCACAAGATGTGCGTGCAAATGGTGCTTTTGGCAGAACGCGCACGTGGATTTCTACCAAACGACGTGCTAAGCATGCCGATGCTGCTCTTTTTAGCACCCGCGCACGGATTTGTGCGAAAACGCGTTTTAAGCATGCACATGCATCTTTTGGTAGACGCGGATGAAGTTTTCTGCAAAGCCACAAGATGTGCATGCAAATGGTGCTTTTGGCAGAACGCGCACGTGGATTTCTACCAAACGACGCGCTAAGCATGCCGATGCTGCTCTTTTTAGCACCCGCGCACGGATTTGTGCGAAAACGCGTTTTAAGCATGCACATGCATCTTTTGTAGACGCGGATGAAGTTTTCTGCAAAACCACAAGATGTGCATGCAAATGGTGCTTTTGGCAGAACGCGCACGTGGATTTCTACCAAACGACGTGCTAAGCATGCCGATGCTGCTCTTTTTAGCACCCGCGCACGCATTTGTGCGAAAACGCGTTTTAAGCATGCACATGCATCTTTTGGTAGACGCGGATGAAGTTTTCTGCAAAACCACAAGATGTGCATGCAAATGGTGCTTTTTGCAGAACGCGCACGTGGATTTCTACCAGACGACGTGCTAAGCATGCCGATGCTGCTCTTTTTAGCACCCGCGCACGGATTTGTGCGAAAACGCGTTTTAAGCATGCACATGCATCTTTTGGTAGACGCGCATGAAGTTTTCTGCAAAACCACAAGATGTGCATGCAAATGGTGCTTTTGGCAGAACGCGCACGTGGATTTCTACCAAACGACGTGCTAAGCATGCCGATGCTGCTCTTTTTAGCACCCGCGCACGCATTTGTGCGAAAACGCGTTTTAAGCATGCACATGCATCTTTTGGTAGACGCGGATGAAGTTTTCTGCAAAACCACACGATGTGCATGCAAATGGTGCTTTTTGCAGAACGCGCACGTGGATTTCTACCAAACGACATGCTAAGCATGCCGATGCTACTCTTTTTAGCACCCGCGCACGCATTTGTGCGAAAACGCGTTTTAAGCATGCACATGCATCTTTTGGTAGACGCGGATGAAGTTTTCTGCAAAACCACAAGATGTGCATGCAAATGGTGCTTTTTGCAGAACGCGCACGTGGATTTCTACCAAACGACGTGCTAAGCATGCCGATGCTGCTCTTTTTAGCACCCGCGCACGGATTTGTGCGAAAACGCGTTTTAAGCATGCACATGCATCTTTTGGTAGACGCGGATGAAGTTTTCTGCAAAACCACAAGATGTGCATGCAAATGGTGCTTTTGGCAGAACGCGCACGTGGCTTTCTACCAAACGACGTGCTAAGCATGCCGATGCTGCTCTTTTTAGCACCCGCGCACGCATTTGTGCGAAAACGCGTTTTAAGCATGCACATGCATCTTTTGGTAGACGCGGATGAAGTTTTCTGCAAAACCACAAGATGTGCATGCAAATGGTGCTTTTGGCAGAACGCGCACGTGGATTTCTACCAAACGACGTGCTAAGCATGCCGATGCTGCTCTTTTTAGCACCCGCGCACGGATTTGTGCGAAAACGCGTTTTAAGCATGCACATGCATCTTTTGGTAGACGCGGATGAAGTTTTCTGCAAAACCACAAGATGTGCATGCAAATGGTGCTTTTTGCAGAACGCGCACGTGAATTTCTACCAAACGACGTGCTAAGCATGCCGATGCTGCTCTTTTTAGCACCCGCGCACGCATTTGTGCGAAAACGCGTTTTAAGCATGCACATGCATCTTTTGGTAGACGCGGATGAAGTTTTCTGCAAAACCACAAGATGTGCATGCAAATGGTGCTTTTTGCAGAACGCGCACGTGGATTTCTACCAAACGACGTGCTAAGCATGCCGATGCTGCTCTTTTTAGCACCCGCGCACGGATTTGTGCGAAAACGCGTTTTAAGCATGCACATGCATCTTTTGGTAGACGCGGATGAAGTTTTCTGCAAAACCACAAGATGTGCATGCAAATGGTGCTTTTTGCAGAACGCGCACGTGGATTTCTACCAAACGACGTGCTAAGCATGCCGATGCTGCTCTTTTTAGCACCCGCGCACGCATTTGTGCGAAAACGCGCTTTAAGCATGCACATGCATCTTTTGGTAGACGCGGATGAAGTTTTCTGCAAAACCACAAGATGTGCATGCAAATGGTGCTTTTGGCAGAACGCGCACGTGGATTTCTACCAAACGACGTGCTAAGCATGCCGATGCTGCTCTTTTTAGCACCCGCGCACGCATTTGTGCGAAAACGCGTTTTAAGCATGCACATGCATCTTTTGGTAGACGCGGATGAAGTTTTCTGCAAAACCAAGAGATGTGCATGCAAATGGTGCTTTTGGCAGAACGCGCACGTGGATTTCTACCAAACGACGTGCTAAGCATGCCGATGCTGCTCTTTTTAGCACCCGCGCACGCATTTGTGCGAAAACGCGTTTTAAGCATGCACATGCATCTTTTGGTAGACGCGGATGAAGTTTTCTGCAAAACCACAAGATGTGCATGCAAATGGTGCTTTTTGCAGAACGCGCACGTGGATTTCTACCAAACGACGTGCTAAGCATGCCGATGCTGCTCTTTTTAGCACCCGCGCACGCATTTGTGCGAAAACGCGTTTTAAGCATGCACATGCATCTTTTGGTAGACGCGGATGAAGTTTTCTGCAAAACCACAAGATGTGCATGCAAATGGTGCTTTTTGCAGAACGCTCACGTGGATTTCTACCAAACGACGTGCTAAGCATGCCGATGCTGCTCTTTTTACCACTCGCGCACGGATTTTTGCAAAAACGCGTTTTAAGCATGCACATGCATCTTTTGGTAGACGCGGATGAAGTTTTCTGCAAAACCACAAGATGTGCATGCAAATGGTGCTTTTGGCAGAACGCGCACATGGATTTCTACCAAACGACGTGCTAAGCATGCCGATGCTGCTCTTTTTAGCACCCGCGCACGCATTTGTGCGAAAACGCGTTTTAAGCATGCACATGCATCTTTTTGTAGACGCGGATGAAGTTTTCTGCAAAACCACAAGATGTGCATGCAAATGGTGCTTTTGGCAGAACGCGCACGTGGATTTCTACCAAACGACGTGCTAAGCATGCCGATGCTGCTCTTTTTAGCACCCGCGCACGGATTTGTGCGAAAACGAGTTTTAAGCATGCACATGCATCTTTTGGTAGACGCGGATGAACTTTTCTGCAAAACCACAATATGTGCATGCAAATGGTGCTTTTGGCAGAACGCGCACGTGGATTTCTACCAAACGACGTGCTAAGCATGCCGATGCTGCTCTTTTTAGCACCCGCGCACGCATTTGTGCGAAAACGCGTTTTAAGCATGCACATGCATCTTTTGGTAGACGCGGATGAAGTTTTCTGCAAAACCACAAGATGTGCGTGCAAATGGTGCTTTTGGCAGAACGCGCACGTGGATTTCTACCAAACGACGTGCTAAGCATGCCGATGCTGCTCTTTTTAGCACCCGCGCACGGATTTGTGCGAAAACGCGTTTTAAGCATGCACATGCATCTTTTGGTAGACGCGGATGAAGTTTTCTGCAAAACCACAAGATGTGCATGCAAATGGTGCTTTTGGCAGAACGCGCACGTGGATTTCTACCAAACGACGTGCTAAGCATGCCGATGCTGCTCTTTTTAGCACCCGCGCACGGATTTGTGCGAAAACGCGTTTTAAGCATGCACATGCATCTTTTGGTAGACGCGGATGAAGTTTTCTGCAAAACCACAAGATGTGCATGCAAATGGTGCTTTTGGCAGAACGCGCACGTGGATTTCTACCAAACGACGTGCTAAGCATGCCGATGCTGCTCTTTTTAGCACCCGCGCACGGATTTGTGCGAAAACGCGTTTTAAGCATGCACATGCATCTTTTGGTAGACGCGGATGAAGTTTTCTGCAAAACCACAAGATGTGCATGCAAATGGTGCTTTTGGCAGAACGCGCACGTGGATTTCTACCAAACGACGTGCTAAGCATGCCGATGCTGCTCTTTTTAGCACCCGCGCACGCATTTGTGCGAAAACGCGTTTTAAGCATGCACATGCATCTTTTGGTAGACGCGGATGAAGTTTTCTGCAAAACCACAAGATGTGCATGCAAATGGTGCTTTTGGCAGAACGCGCACGTGGATTTCTACCAAACGACGTGCTAAGCATGCCGATGCTGCTCTTTTTAGCACCCGCGCACGCATTTGTGCGAAAACGCGTTTTAAGCATGCACATGCATCTTTTGGTAGACGCGGATGAAGTTTTCTGCAAAACCACAAGATGTGCATGCAAATGGTGCTTTTTGCAGAACGCGCACGTGGATTTCTACCAAACGACGTGCTAAGCATGCCCATGCTGCTCTTTTTAGCACCCGCGCACGCATTTGTGCGAAAACGCGTTTTAAGCATGCACATGCATCTTTTGGTAGACGCGGATGAAGTTTTCTGCAAAACCACAAGATGTGCATGCAAATGGTGCTTTTTGCAGAACGCGCACGTGGATTTCTACCAAACGACGTGCTAAGCATGCCGATGCTGCTCTTTTTAGCACCCGCGCACGGATTTGTGCAAAAACGCGTTTTAAGCATGCACATGCATCTTTTGGTAGACGCGGATGAAGTTTTCTGCAAAACCACAAGATGTGCATGCAAATGGTGCTTTTGGCAGAACGCGCACGTGGATTTCTACCAAACGACGTGCTAAGCATGCCGATGCTGCTCTTTTTAGCACCCGCGCACGCATTTGTGCGAAAACGCGTTTTAAGCATGCACATGCATCTTTTGGTAGACGCGGATGAAGTTTTCTGCAAAACCGCAAGATGTGCATGCAAATGGTGCTTTTGGCAGAACGCGCACGTGGATTTCTACCAAACGACGTGCTAAGCATGCCGATGCTGCTCTTTTTAGCACCCGCGCACGGATTTGTGCGAAAACGCGTTTTAAGCATGCACATGCATCTTTTGGTAGACGCGGATGAAGTTTTCTGCAAAACCACAAGATGTGCATGCAAATGGTGCTTTTGGCAGAACGCGCACGTGGATTTCTACCAAACGACGTGCTAAGCATGCCGATGCTGCTCTTTTTAGCACCCGCGCACGGATTTGTGCGAAAACGCGTTTTAAGCATGCACATGCATCTTTTGGTAGACGCGGATGAAGTTTTCTGCAAAACCACAAGATGTGCATGCAAATGGTGCTTTTGGCAGAACGCGCACGTGGATTTCTACCAAACGACGTGGTAAGCATGCCGATGCTGCTCTTTTTAGCACCCGCGCACGGATTTGTGCAAAAACGAGTTCTAAGCATGCACATGCATCTTTTGGTAGACGCGGATGAAGTTTTCTGCAAAACCACAATATGTGCATGCAAATGGTGCTTTTGGCAGAACGCGCACGTGGATTTCTACCAAACGACGTGCTAAGCATGCCGATGCTGCTCTTTTTAGCACCCGCGCACGCATTTGTGCGAAAACGCGTTTTAAGCATGCACATGCATCTTTTGGTAGACGCGGATGAAGTTTTCTGCAAAACCACAAGATGTGCATGCAAATGGTGCTTTTGGCAGAACGCGCACGTGGATTTCTACCAAACGACGTGCTAAGCATGCCGATGCTGCTCTTTTTAGCACCCGCGCACGCATTTGTGCGAAAACGCGTTTTAAGCATGCACATGCATCTTTTGGTAGACGCGGATGAAGTTTTCTGCAAAACCACAAGATGTGCATGCAAATGGTGCTTTTGGCAGAACGCGCACGTGGATTTCTACCAAACGACGTGCTAAGCATGCCGATGCTGCTCTTTTTAGCACCCGCGCACGGATTTGTGCGAAAACGCGTTTTAAGCATGCACATGCATCTTTTGGTAGACGCGGATGAAGTTTTCTGCAAAACCACAAGATGTGCATGCAAATGGTGCTTTTTGCAGAACGCGCACGTGAATTTCTACCAAACGACGTGCTAAGCATGCCGATGCTGCTCTTTTTAGCACCCGCGCACGCATTTGTGCGAAAACGCGTTTTAAGCATGCACATGCATCTTTTGGTAGACGCGGATGAAGTTTTCTGCAAAACCACAAGATGTGCATGCAAATGGTGCTTTTTGCAGAACGCGCACGTGGATTTCTACCAAACGACGTGCTAAGCATGCCGATGCTGCTCTTTTTAGCACCCGCGCACGGATTTGTGCGAAAACGCGTTTTAAGCATGCACATGCATCTTTTGGTAGACGCGGATGAAGTTTTCTGCAAAACCACAAGATGTGCATGCAAATGGTGCTTTTTGCAGAACGCGCACGTGGATTTCTACCAAACGACGTGCTAAGCATGCCGATGCTGCTCTTTTTAGCACCCGCGCACGCATTTGTGCGAAAACGCGCTTTAAGCATGCACATGCATCTTTTGGTAGACGCGGATGAAGTTTTCTGCAAAACCACAAGATGTGCATGCAAATGGTGCTTTTGGCAGAACGCGCACGTGGATTTCTACCAAACGACGTGCTAAGCATGCCGATGCTGCTCTTTTTAGCACCCGCGCACGCATTTGTGCGAAAACGCGTTTTAAGCATGCACATGCATCTTTTGGTAGACGCGGATGAAGTTTTCTGCAAAACCAAGAGATGTGCATGCAAATGGTGCTTTTGGCAGAACGCGCACGTGGATTTCTACCAAACGACGTGCTAAGCATGCCGATGCTGCTCTTTTTAGCACCCGCGCACGCATTTGTGCGAAAACGCGTTTTAAGCATGCACATGCATCTTTTGGTAGACGCGGATGAAGTTTTCTGCAAAACCACAAGATGTGCATGCAAATGGTGCTTTTTGCAGAACGCGCACGTGGATTTCTACCAAACGACGTGCTAAGCATGCCGATGCTGCTCTTTTTAGCACCCGCGCACGCATTTGTGCGAAAACGCGTTTTAAGCATGCACATGCATCTTTTGGTAGACGCGGATGAAGTTTTCTGCAAAACCACAAGATGTGCATGCAAATGGTGCTTTTTGCAGAACGCTCACGTGGATTTCTACCAAACGACGTGCTAAGCATGCCGATGCTGCTCTTTTTACCACTCGCGCACGGATTTTTGCAAAAACGCGTTTTAAGCATGCACATGCATCTTTTGGTAGACGCGGATGAAGTTTTCTGCAAAACCACAAGATGTGCATGCAAATGGTGCTTTTGGCAGAACGCGCACATGGATTTCTACCAAACGACGTGCTAAGCATGCCGATGCTGCTCTTTTTAGCACCCGCGCACGCATTTGTGCGAAAACGCGTTTTAAGCATGCACATGCATCTTTTTGTAGACGCGGATGAAGTTTTCTGCAAAACCACAAGATGTGCATGCAAATGGTGCTTTTGGCAGAACGCGCACGTGGATTTCTACCAAACGACGTGCTAAGCATGCCGATGCTGCTCTTTTTAGCACCCGCGCACGGATTTGTGCGAAAACGAGTTTTAAGCATGCACATGCATCTTTTGGTAGACGCGGATGAACTTTTCTGCAAAACCACAATATGTGCATGCAAATGGTGCTTTTGGCAGAACGCGCACGTGGATTTCTACCAAACGACGTGCTAAGCATGCCGATGCTGCTCTTTTTAGCACCCGCGCACGCATTTGTGCGAAAACGCGTTTTAAGCATGCACATGCATCTTTTGGTAGACGCGGATGAAGTTTTCTGCAAAACCACAAGATGTGCGTGCAAATGGTGCTTTTGGCAGAACGCGCACGTGGATTTCTACCAAACGACGTGCTAAGCATGCCGATGCTGCTCTTTTTAGCACCCGCGCACGGATTTGTGCGAAAACGCGTTTTAAGCATGCACATGCATCTTTTGGTAGACGCGGATGAAGTTTTCTGCAAAACCACAAGATGTGCATGCAAATGGTGCTTTTGGCAGAACGCGCACGTGGATTTCTACCAAACGACGTGCTAAGCATGCCGATGCTGCTCTTTTTAGCACCCGCGCACGGATTTGTGCGAAAACGCGTTTTAAGCATGCACATGCATCTTTTGGTAGACGCGGATGAAGTTTTCTGCAAAACCACAAGATGTGCATGCAAATGGTGCTTTTGGCAGAACGCGCACGTGGATTTCTACCAAACGACGTGCTAAGCATGCCGATGCTGCTCTTTTTAGCACCCGCGCACGGATTTGTGCGAAAACGCGTTTTAAGCATGCACATGCATCTTTTGGTAGACGCGGATGAAGTTTTCTGCAAAACCACAAGATGTGCATGCAAATGGTGCTTTTGGCAGAACGCGCACGTGGATTTCTACCAAACGACGTGCTAAGCATGCCGATGCTGCTCTTTTTAGCACCCGCGCACGCATTTGTGCGAAAACGCGTTTTAAGCATGCACATGCATCTTTTGGTAGACGCGGATGAAGTTTTCTGCAAAACCACAAGATGTGCATGCAAATGGTGCTTTTGGCAGAACGCGCACGTGGATTTCTACCAAACGACGTGCTAAGCATGCCGATGCTGCTCTTTTTAGCACCCGCGCACGCATTTGTGCGAAAACGCGTTTTAAGCATGCACATGCATCTTTTGGTAGACGCGGATGAAGTTTTCTGCAAAACCACAAGATGTGCATGCAAATGGTGCTTTTTGCAGAACGCGCACGTGGATTTCTACCAAACGACGTGCTAAGCATGCCCATGCTGCTCTTTTTAGCACCCGCGCACGCATTTGTGCGAAAACGCGTTTTAAGCATGCACATGCATCTTTTGGTAGACGCGGATGAAGTTTTCTGCAAAACCACAAGATGTGCATGCAAATGGTGCTTTTTGCAGAACGCGCACGTGGATTTCTACCAAACGACGTGCTAAGCATGCCGATGCTGCTCTTTTTAGCACCCGCGCACGGATTTGTGCAAAAACGCGTTTTAAGCATGCACATGCATCTTTTGGTAGACGCGGATGAAGTTTTCTGCAAAACCACAAGATGTGCATGCAAATGGTGCTTTTGGCAGAACGCGCACGTGGATTTCTACCAAACGACGTGCTAAGCATGCCGATGCTGCTCTTTTTAGCACCCGCGCACGCATTTGTGCGAAAACGCGTTTTAAGCATGCACATGCATCTTTTGGTAGACGCGGATGAAGTTTTCTGCAAAACCGCAAGATGTGCATGCAAATGGTGCTTTTGGCAGAACGCGCACGTGGATTTCTACCAAACGACGTGCTAAGCATGCCGATGCTGCTCTTTTTAGCACCCGCGCACGGATTTGTGCGAAAACGCGTTTTAAGCATGCACATGCATCTTTTGGTAGACGCGGATGAAGTTTTCTGCAAAACCACAAGATGTGCATGCAAATGGTGCTTTTGGCAGAACGCGCACGTGGATTTCTACCAAACGACGTGCTAAGCATGCCGATGCTGCTCTTTTTAGCACCCGCGCACGGATTTGTGCGAAAACGCGTTTTAAGCATGCACATGCATCTTTTGGTAGACGCGGATGAAGTTTTCTGCAAAACCACAAGATGTGCATGCAAATGGTGCTTTTGGCAGAACGCGCACGTGGATTTCTACCAAACGACGTGGTAAGCATGCCGATGCTGCTCTTTTTAGCACCCGCGCACGGATTTGTGCAAAAACGAGTTCTAAGCATGCACATGCATCTTTTGGTAGACGCGGATGAAGTTTTCTGCAAAACCACAATATGTGCATGCAAATGGTGCTTTTGGCAGAACGCGCACGTGGATTTCTACCAAACGACGTGCTAAGCATGCCGATGCTGCTCTTTTTAGCACCCGCGCACGCATTTGTGCGAAAACGCGTTTTAAGCATGCACATGCATCTTTTGGTAGACGCGGATGAAGTTTTCTGCAAAACCACAAGATGTGCGTGCAAATGGTGCTTTTGGCAGAACGCGCACGTGGATTTCTACCAAACGACGTGCTAAGCATGCCGATGCTGCTCTTTTTAGCACCCGCGCACGGATTTGTGCGAAAACGCGTTTTAAGCATGCACATGCATCTTTTGGTAGACGCGGATGAAGTTTTCTGCAAAACCACAAGATGTGCATGCAAATGGTGCTTTTGGCAGAACGCGCACGTGGATTTCTACCAAACGACGTGCTAAGCATGCCGATGCTGCTCTTTTTAGCACCCGCGCACGGATTTGTGCGAAAACGCGTTTTAAGCATGCACATGCATCTTTTGGTAGACGCGGATAAAGTTTTCTGCAAAACCACAATATGTGCATGCAAATGGTGCTTTTGGCAGAACGCGCACGTGGATTTCTACCAAACGACGTGCTAAGCATGCCGATGCTGCTCTTTTTAGCACCCGCGCACGCATTTGTGCGAAAACGCGTTTTAAGCATGCACATGCATCTTTTGGTAGACGCGGATGAAGTTTTCTGCAAAACCACAAGATGTGCGTGCAAATGGTGCTTTTGGCAGAACGCGCACGTGGATTTCTACCAAACGACGTGCTAAGCATGCCGATGCTGCTCTTTTTAGCACCCGCGCACGGATTTGTGCGAAAACGCGTTTTAAGCATGCACATGCATCTTTTGGTAGACGCGGATGAAGTTTTCTGCAAAGCCACAAGATGTGCATGCAAATGGTGCTTTTGGCAGAACGCGCACGTGGATTTCTACCAAACGACGCGCTAAGCATGCCGATGCTGCTCTTTTTAGCACCCGCGCACGGATTTGTGCGAAAACGCGTTTTAAGCATGCACATGCATCTTTTGTAGACGCGGATGAAGTTTTCTGCAAAACCACAAGATGTGCATGCAAATGGTGCTTTTGGCAGAACGCGCACGTGGATTTCTACCAAACGACGTGCTAAGCATGCCGATGCTGCTCTTTTTAGCACCCGCGCACGCATTTGTGCGAAAACGCGTTTTAAGCATGCACATGCATCTTTTGGTAGACGCGGATGAAGTTTTCTGCAAAACCACAAGATGTGCATGCAAATGGTGCTTTTTGCAGAACGCGCACGTGGATTTCTACCAGACGACGTGCTAAGCATGCCGATGCTGCTCTTTTTAGCACCCGCGCACGGATTTGTGCGAAAACGCGTTTTAAGCATGCACATGCATCTTTTGGTAGACGCGCATGAAGTTTTCTGCAAAACCACAAGATGTGCATGCAAATGGTGCTTTTGGCAGAACGCGCACGTGGATTTCTACCAAACGACGTGCTAAGCATGCCGATGCTGCTCTTTTTAGCACCCGCGCACGCATTTGTGCGAAAACGCGTTTTAAGCATGCACATGCATCTTTTGGTAGACGCGGATGAAGTTTTCTGCAAAACCACACGATGTGCATGCAAATGGTGCTTTTTGCAGAACGCGCACGTGGATTTCTACCAAACGACATGCTAAGCATGCCGATGCTACTCTTTTTAGCACCCGCGCACGCATTTGTGCGAAAACGCGTTTTAAGCATGCACATGCATCTTTTGGTAGACGCGGATGAAGTTTTCTGCAAAACCACAAGATGTGCATGCAAATGGTGCTTTTTGCAGAACGCGCACGTGGATTTCTACCAAACGACGTGCTAAGCATGCCGATGCTGCTCTTTTTAGCACCCGCGCACGGATTTGTGCGAAAACGCGTTTTAAGCATGCACATGCATCTTTTGGTAGACGCGGATGAAGTTTTCTGCAAAACCACAAGATGTGCATGCAAATGGTGCTTTTGGCAGAACGCGCACGTGGCTTTCTACCAAACGACGTGCTAAGCATGCCGATGCTGCTCTTTTTAGCACCCGCGCACGCATTTGTGCGAAAACGCGTTTTAAGCATGCACATGCATCTTTTGGTAGACGCGGATGAAGTTTTCTGCAAAACCACAAGATGTGCATGCAAATGGTGCTTTTGGCAGAACGCGCACGTGGATTTCTACCAAACGACGTGCTAAGCATGCCGATGCTGCTCTTTTTAGCACCCGCGCACGGATTTGTGCGAAAACGCGTTTTAAGCATGCACATGCATCTTTTGGTAGACGCGGATGAAGTTTTCTGCAAAACCACAAGATGTGCATGCAAATGGTGCTTTTTGCAGAACGCGCACGTGAATTTCTACCAAACGACGTGCTAAGCATGCCGATGCTGCTCTTTTTAGCACCCGCGCACGCATTTGTGCGAAAACGCGTTTTAAGCATGCACATGCATCTTTTGGTAGACGCGGATGAAGTTTTCTGCAAAACCACAAGATGTGCATGCAAATGGTGCTTTTTGCAGAACGCGCACGTGGATTTCTACCAAACGACGTGCTAAGCATGCCGATGCTGCTCTTTTTAGCACCCGCGCACGGATTTGTGCGAAAACGCGTTTTAAGAAAGCACATGCATCTTTTGGTAGACGCGGATGAAGTTTTCTGCAAAACCACAAGATGTGCATGCAAATGGTGCTTTTGGCAGAACGCGCACGTGGATTTCTACCAAACGACGTGCTAAGCATGCCGATGCTGCTCTTTTTAGCACCCGCGCACGCATTTGTGCGAAAACGCGTTTTAAGCATGCACATGCATCTTTTGGTAGACGCGGATGAAGTTTTCTGCAAAACCAAAAGATGTGCATGCAAATGGTGCTTTTGGCAGAACGCGCACGTGGATTTCTACCAAACGACGTGCTAAGCATGCCGATGCTGCTCTTTTTAGCACCCGCGCACGCATTTGTGCGAAAACGCGTTTTAAGCATGCACATGCATCTTTTGGTAGACGCGGATGAAGTTTTCTGCAAAACCACAAGATGTGCATGCAAATGGTGCTTTTGGCAGAACGCGCACGTGGATTTCTACCAAACGACGTGCTAAGCATGCCGATGCTGCTCTTTTTAGCACCCGCGCACGGATTTGTGCGAAAACGCGTTTTAAGCATGCACATGCATCTTTTGGTAGACGCGGATGAAGTTTTCTGCAAAACCACAAGATGTGCATGCAAATGGTGCTTTTGGCAGAACGCGCACGTGGATTTCTACCAAACGACGTGCTAAGCATGCCGATGCTGCTCTTTTTAGCACCCGCGCACGCATTTGTGCGAAAACGCGTTTTAAGCATGCACATGCATCTTTTGGTAGACGCGGATGAAGTTTTCTGCAAAACCACAAGATGTGCATGCAAATGGTGCTTTTGGCAGAACGCGCACGTGGATTTCTACCAAACGACGTGCTAAGCATGCCGATGCTGCTCTTTTTAGCACCCGCGCACGGATTTGTGCGAAAACGCGTTTTAAGCATGCACATGCATCTTTTGGTAGACGCGGATGAAGTTTTCTGCAAAACCACAAGATGTGCATGCAAATGGTGCTTTTGGCAGAACGCGCACGTGGATTTCTACCAAACGACGTGCTAAGCATGCCGATGCTGCTCTTTTTAGCACCCGCGCAAGGATTTGTGCGAAAACGCGTTTTAAGCATGCACATGCATCTTTTGGTATACGCGGATGAAGTTTTCTGCAAAACCACAAGATGTGCATGCAAATGGTGCTTTTGGCAGAACGCGCACGTGGATTTCTACCAAACGACGTGCTAAGCATGCCGATGCTGCTCTTTTTAGCACCCGCGCACGGATTTGTGCGAAAACGCGTTTTAAGCATGCACATGCATCTTTTGGTAGACGCGGATGAAGTTTTCTGCAAAACCACAAGATGTGCATGCAAATGGTGCTTTTGGCAGAACGCGCACGTGGATTTCTACCAAACGACGTGCTAAGCATGCCGATGCTGCTCTTTTTAGCACCCGCGCACGCATTTGTGCGAAAACGCGTTTTAGGCATGCACATACATCTTTTGGTAGACGCGGATGAAGTTTTCTGCAAAACCACAAGATGTGCATGCAAATGGTGCTTTTTGCAGAACGCGCACGTGGATTTCTACCAAACGACGTGCTAAGCATGCCGATGCTGCTCTTTTTAGCACCCGCGCACGCATTTGTGCGAAAACGCGTTTTAAGCATGCACATGCATCTTTTGGTAGACGCGGATGAAGTTTTCTGCAAAACCACAAGATGTGCATGCAAATGGTGCTTTTGGCAGAACGCGCACGTGGATTTCTACCAAACGACGTGCTAAGCATGCCGATGCTGCTCTTTTTAGCACCCGCGCACGGATTTGTGCGAAAACGCGTTTTAAGCATGCACATGCATCTTTTGGTAGACGCGGATGAAGTTTTCTGCAAAACCACAAGATGTGCATGCAAATGGTGCTTTTGGCAGAACGCGCACGTGGATTTCTACCAAACGACGTGCTAAGCATGCCGATGCTGCTCTTTTTAGCACCCGCGCACGCATTTGTGCGAAAACGCGTTTTAAGCATGCACATGCATCTTTTGGTAGACGCGGATGAAGTTTTCTGCAAAACCACAAGATGTGCATGCAAATGGTGCTTTTGGCAGAACGCGCACGTGGATTTCTACCAAACGACGTGCTAAGCATGCCGATGCTACTCTTTTTAGCACCCGCGCACGCATTTGTGCGAAAACGCGTTTTAAGCATGCACATGCATCTTTTGGTAGACGCGGATGAAGTTTTCTGCAAAACCACAAGATGTCCATGCAAATGGTGCTTTTTGCAGAACGCGCACGTGGATTTCTACCAAACGACGTGCTAAGCATGCCGATGCTGCTCTTTTTAGCACCCGCGCACGCATTTGTGCGAAAACGCGTTTTAAGCATGCACATGCATCTTTTGGTAGACGCGGATGAAGTTTTCTGCAAAACCACAAGATGTGCATGCAAATGGTGCTTTTTGCAGAACGCGCACGTGGATTTCTACCAAACGACGTGCTAAGCATGCCGATGCTGCTCTTTTTAGCACCCGCGCACGGATTTGTGCAAAAACGCGTTTTAAGCATGCACATGCATCTTTTGGTAGACGCGGATGAAGTTTTCTGCAAAACCACAAGATGTGCATGCAAATGGTGCTTTTGGCAGAACGCGCACGTGGATTTCTACCAAACGACGTGCTAAGCATGCCGATGCTGCTCTTTTTAGCACCCGCGCACGCATTTGTGCGAAAACGCGTTTTAAGCATGCACATGCATCTTTTGGTAGACGCGGATGAAGTTTTCTGCAAAACCACAAGATGTGCATGCAAATGGTGCTTTTGGCAGAACGCGCACGTGGATTTCTACCAAACGACGTGCTAAGCATGCCGATGCTGCTCTTTTTAGCACCCGCGCACGGATTTGTGCGAAAACGCGTTTTAAGCATGCACATGCATCTTTTGGTAGACGCGGATGAAGTTTTCTGCAAAACCACAAGATGTGCATGCAAATGGTGCTTTTGGCAGAACGCGCACGTGGATTTCTACCAAACGACGTGCTAAGCATGCCGATGCTGCTCTTTTTAGCACCCGCGCACGGATTTGTGCGAAAACGCGTTTTAAGCATGCACATGCATCTTTTGGTAGACGCGGATGAAGTTTTCTGCAAAACCACAAGATGTGCATGCAAATGGTGCTTTTGGCAGAACGCGCACGTGGATTTCTACCAAACGACGTGGTAAGCATGCCGATGCTGCTCTTTTTAGCACCCGCGCACGGATTTGTGCAAAAACGAGTTTTAAGCATGCACATGCATCTTTTGGTAGACGCGGATGAAGTTTTCTGCAAAACCACAATATGTGCATGCAAATGGTGCTTTTGGCAGAACGCGCACGTGGATTTCTACCAAACGACGCGCTAAGCATGCCGATGCTGCTCTTTTTAGCACCCGCGCACGCATTTGTGCGAAAACGCGTTTTAAGCATGCACATGCATCTTTTGGTAGACGCGGATGAAGTTTTCTGCAAAACCACAAGATGTGCGTGCAAATGGTGCTTTTGGCAGAACGCGCACGTGGATTTCTACCAAACGACGTGCTAAGCATGCCGATGCTGCTCTTTTTAGCACCCGCGCACGGATTTGTGCGAAAACGCGTTTTAAGCATGCACATGCATCTTTTGGTAGACGCGGATGAAGTTTTCTGCAAAACCACAAGATGTGCATGCAAATGGTGCTTTTGGCAGAACGCGCACGTGGATTTCTACCAAACGACGTGCTAAGCATGCCGATGCTGCTCTTTTTAGCACCCGCGCACGGATTTGTGCGAAAACGCGTTTTAAGCATGCACATGCATCTTTTGGTAGACGCGGATGAAGTTTTCTGCAAAACCACAATATGTGCATGCAAATGGAGCTTTTGGCAGAACGCGCACGTGGATTTCTACCAAACGACGTGCTAAGCATGCCGATGCTGCTCTTTTTAGCACCCGCGCACGCATTTGTGCGAAAACGCGTTTTAAGCATGCACATGCATCTTTTGGTAGACGCGGATGAAGTTTTCTGCAAAACCACAAGATGTGCGTGCAAATGGTGCTTTTGGCAGAACGCGCACGTGGATTTCTACCAAACGACGTGCTAAGCATGCCGATGCTGCTCTTTTTAGCACCCGCGCACGGATTTGTGCGAAAACGCGTTTTAAGCATGCACATGCATCTTTTGGTAGACGCGGATGAAGTTTTCTGCAAAACCACAAGATGTGCATGCAAATGGTGCTTTTGGCAGAACGCGCACGTGGATTTCTACCAAACGACGTGCTAAGCATGCCGATGCTGCTCTTTTTAGCACCCGCGCACGGATTTGTGCGAAAACGCGTTTTAAGCATGCACATGCATCTTTTGGTAGACGCGGATGAAGTTTTCTGCAAAACCACAAGATGTGCATGCAAATGGTGCTTTTGGCAGAACGCGCACGTGGATTTCTACCAAACGACGTGCTAAGCATGCCGATGCTGCTCTTTTTAGCACCCGCGCACGCATTTGTGCGAAAACGCGTTTTAAGCATGCACATGCATCTTTTGGTAGACGCGGATGAAGTTTTCTGCAAAACCACAAGATGTGCATGCAAATGATGCTTTTTGCAAAACGCGCACGTGGATTTCTACCAGACGACGTGCTAAGCATGCCGATGCTGCTCTTTTTAGCACCCGCGCACGGATTTGTGCGAAAACGCGTTTTAAGCATGCACATGCATCTTTTGGTAGACGCGGATGAAGTTTTCTGCAAAACCACAAGATGTGCATGCAAATGGTGCTTTTGGCAGAACGCGCACGTGGATTTCTACCAAACGACGTGCTAAGCATGCCGATGCTGCTCTTTTTAGCACCCGCGCACGCATTTGTGCGAAAACGCGTTTTAAGCATGCCCATGCATCTTTTGTAGACGCGGATGAAGTTTTCTGCAAAACCACACGATGTGCATGCAAATGGTGCTTTTTGCAGAACGCGCACGTGGATTTCTACCAAACGACGTGCTAAGCATGCCGATGCTACTCTTTTTAGCACCCGCGCACGCATTTGTGCGAAAACGCGTTTTAAGCATGCACATGCATCTTTTGGTAGACGCGGATGAAGTTTTCTGCAAAACCACAAGATGTGCATGCAAATGGTGCTTTTTGCAGAACGCGCACGTGGATTTCTACCAAACGACGTGCTAAGCATGCCGATGCTGCTCTTTTTAGCACCCGCGCACGGATTTGTGCGAAAACGCGTTTTAAGCATGCACATGCATCTTTTGGTAGACGCGGATGAAGTTTTCTGCAAAACCACAAGATGTGCATGCAAATGGTGCTTTTGGCAGAACGCGCACGTGGATTTCTACCAAACGACGTGCTAAGCATGCCGATGCTGCTCTTTTTAGCACCCGCGCACGCATTTGTGCGAAAACGCGTTTTAAGCATGCACATGCATCTTTTGGTAGACGCGGATGAAGTTTTCTGCAAAACCACAAGATGTGCATGCAAATGGTGCTTTTGGCAGAACGCGCACGTGGATTTCTACCAAACGACGTGCTAAGCATGCCGATGCTACTCTTTTTAGCACCCGCGCACGCATTTGTGCGAAAACGCGTTTTAAGCATGCACATGCATCTTTTGGTAGACGCGGATGAAGTTTTCTGCAAAACCACAAGATGTCCATGCAAATGGTGCTTTTTGCAGAACGCGCACGTGGATTTCTACCAAACGACGTGCTAAGCATGCCGATGCTGCTCTTTTTAGCACCCGCGCACGCATTTGTGCGAAAACGCGTTTTAAGCATGCACATGCATCTTTTGGTAGACGCGGATGAAGTTTTCTGCAAAACCACAAGATGTGCATGCAAATGGTGCTTTTTGCAGAACGCGCACGTGGATTTCTACCAAACGACGTGCTAAGCATGCCGATGCTGCTCTTTTTAGCACCCGCGCACGGATTTGTGCAAAAACGCGTTTTAAGCATGCACATGCATCTTTTGGTAGACGCGGATGAAGTTTTCTGCAAAACCACAAGATGTGCATGCAAATGGTGCTTTTGGCAGAACGCGCACGTGGATTTCTACCAAACGACGTGCTAAGCATGCCGATGCTGCTCTTTTTAGCACCCGCGCACGCATTTGTGCGAAAACGCGTTTTAAGCATGCACATGCATCTTTTGGTAGACGCGGATGAAGTTTTCTGCAAAACCACAAGATGTGCATGCAAATGGTGCTTTTGGCAGAACGCGCACGTGGATTTCTACCAAACGACGTGCTAAGCATGCCGATGCTGCTCTTTTTAGCACCCGCGCACGGATTTGTGCGAAAACGCGTTTTAAGCATGCACATGCATCTTTTGGTAGACGCGGATGAAGTTTTCTGCAAAACCACAAGATGTGCATGCAAATGGTGCTTTTGGCAGAACGCGCACGTGGATTTCTACCAAACGACGTGCTAAGCATGCCGATGCTGCTCTTTTTAGCACCCGCGCACGGATTTGTGCGAAAACGCGTTTTAAGCATGCACATGCATCTTTTGGTAGACGCGGATGAAGTTTTCTGCAAAACCACAAGATGTGCATGCAAATGGTGCTTTTGGCAGAACGCGCACGTGGATTTCTACCAAACGACGTGGTAAGCATGCCGATGCTGCTCTTTTTAGCACCCGCGCACGGATTTGTGCAAAAACGAGTTTTAAGCATGCACATGCATCTTTTGGTAGACGCGGATGAAGTTTTCTGCAAAACCACAATATGTGCATGCAAATGGTGCTTTTGGCAGAACGCGCACGTGGATTTCTACCAAACGACGCGCTAAGCATGCCGATGCTGCTCTTTTTAGCACCCGCGCACGCATTTGTGCGAAAACGCGTTTTAAGCATGCACATGCATCTTTTGGTAGACGCGGATGAAGTTTTCTGCAAAACCACAAGATGTGCGTGCAAATGGTGCTTTTGGCAGAACGCGCACGTGGATTTCTACCAAACGACGTGCTAAGCATGCCGATGCTGCTCTTTTTAGCACCCGCGCACGGATTTGTGCGAAAACGCGTTTTAAGCATGCACATGCATCTTTTGGTAGACGCGGATGAAGTTTTCTGCAAAACCACAAGATGTGCATGCAAATGGTGCTTTTGGCAGAACGCGCACGTGGATTTCTACCAAACGACGTGCTAAGCATGCCGATGCTGCTCTTTTTAGCACCCGCGCACGGATTTGTGCGAAAACGCGTTTTAAGCATGCACATGCATCTTTTGGTAGACGCGGATGAAGTTTTCTGCAAAACCACAATATGTGCATGCAAATGGAGCTTTTGGCAGAACGCGCACGTGGATTTCTACCAAACGACGTGCTAAGCATGCCGATGCTGCTCTTTTTAGCACCCGCGCACGCATTTGTGCGAAAACGCGTTTTAAGCATGCACATGCATCTTTTGGTAGACGCGGATGAAGTTTTCTGCAAAACCACAAGATGTGCGTGCAAATGGTGCTTTTGGCAGAACGCGCACGTGGATTTCTACCAAACGACGTGCTAAGCATGCCGATGCTGCTCTTTTTAGCACCCGCGCACGGATTTGTGCGAAAACGCGTTTTAAACATGCACATGCATCTTTTGGTAGACGCGGATGAAGTTTTCTGCAAAACCACAAGATGTGCATGCAAATGGTGCTTTTGGCAGAACGCGCACGTGGATTTCTACCAAACGACGTGCTAAGCATGCCGATGCTGCTCTTTTTAGCACCCGCGCACGGATTTGTGCGAAAACGCGTTTTAAGCATGCACATGCATCTTTTGGTAGACGCGGATGAAGTTTTCTGCAAAACCACAAGATGTGCATGCAAATGGTGCTTTTGGCAGAACGCGCACGTGGATTTCTACCAAACGACGTGCTAAGCATGCCGATGCTGCTCTTTTTAGCACCCGCGCACGCATTTGTGCGAAAACGCGTTTTAAGCATGCACATGCATCTTTTGGTAGACGCGGATGAAGTTTTCTGCAAAACCACAAGATGTGCATGCAAATGATGCTTTTTGCAAAACGCGCACGTGGATTTCTACCAGACGACGTGCTAAGCATGCCGATGCTGCTCTTTTTAGCACCCGCGCACGGATTTGTGCGAAAACGCGTTTTAAGCATGCACATGCATCTTTTGGTAGACGCGGATGAAGTTTTCTGCAAAACCACAAGATGTGCATGCAAATGGTGCTTTTGGCAGAACGCGCACGTGGATTTCTACCAAACGACGTGCTAAGCATGCCGATGCTGCTCTTTTTAGCACCCGCGCACGCATTTGTGCGAAAACGCGTTTTAAGCATGCCCATGCATCTTTTGTAGACGCGGATGAAGTTTTCTGCAAAACCACACGATGTGCATGCAAATGGTGCTTTTTGCAGAACGCGCACGTGGATTTCTACCAAACGACGTGCTAAGCATGCCGATGCTACTCTTTTTAGCACCCGCGCACGCATTTGTGCGAAAACGCGTTTTAAGCATGCACATGCATCTTTTGGTAGACGCGGATGAAGTTTTCTGCAAAACCACAAGATGTGCATGCAAATGGTGCTTTTTGCAGAACGCGCACGTGGATTTCTACCAAACGACGTGCTAAGCATGCCGATGCTGCTCTTTTTAGCACCCGCGCACGGATTTGTGCGAAAACGCGTTTTAAGCATGCACATGCATCTTTTGGTAGACGCGGATGAAGTTTTCTGCAAAACCACAAGATGTGCATGCAAATGGTGCTTTTGGCAGAACGCGCACGTGGATTTCTACCAAACGACGTGCTAAGCATGCCGATGCTGCTCTTTTTAGCACCCGCGCACGCATTTGTGCGAAAACGCGTTTTAAGCATGCACATGCATCTTTTGGTAGACGCGGATGAAGTTTTCTGCAAAACCACAAGATGTGCATGCAAATGGTGCTTTTGGCAGAACGCGCACGTGGATTTCTACCAAACGACGTGCTAAGCATGCCGATGCTGCTCTTTTTAGCACCCGCGCACGGATTTGTGCGAAAACGCGTTTTAAGCATGCACATGCATCTTTTGGTAGACGCGGATGAAGTTTTCTGCAAAACCACAAGATGTGCATGCAAATGGTGCTATTGGCAGAACGCGCACGTGGATTTCTACCAAACGACGTGCTAAGCATGCCGATGCTGCTCTTTTTAGCACCCGCGCACGGATTTGTGCGAAAACGCGTTTTAAGCATGCACATGCATCTTTTGGTAGACGCGGATGAAGTTTTCTGCAAAACCACAAGATGTGCATGCAAATGGTGCTTTTGGCAGAACGCGCACGTGGATTTCTACCAAACGACGTGGTAAGCATGCCGATGCTGCTCTTTTTAGCACCCGCGCACGGATTTGTGCAAAAACGAGTTTTAAGCATGCACATGCATCTTTTGGTAGACGCGGATGAAGTTTTCTGCAAAACCACAATATGTGCATGTAAATGGTGCTTTTGGCAGAACGCGCACGTGGATTTCTACCAAACGACGCGCTAAGCATGCCGATGCTGCTCTTTTTAGCACCCGCGCACGCATTTGTGCGAAAACGCGTTTTAAGCATGCACATGCATCTTTTGGTAGACGCGGATGAAGTTTTCTGCAAAACCACAAGATGTGCGTGCAAATGGTGCTTTTGGCAGAACGCGCACGTGGATTTCTACCAAACGACGTGCTAAGCATGCCGATGCTGCTCTTTTTAGCACCCGCGCACGGATTTGTGCGAAAACGCGTTTTAAGCATGCACATGCATCTTTTGGTAGACGCGGATGAAGTTTTCTGCAAAACCACAAGATGTGCATGCAAATGGTGCTTTTGGCAGAACGCGCACGTGGATTTCTACCAAACGACGTGCTAAGCATGCCGATGCTGCTCTTTTTAGCACCCGCGCACGGATTTGTGCGAAAACGCGTTTTAAGCATGCACATGCATCTTTTGGTAGACGCGGATGAAGTTTTCTGCAAAACCACAATATGTGCATGCAAATGGAGCTTTTGGCAGAACGCGCACGTGGATTTCTACCAAACGACGTGCTAAGCATGCCGATGCTGCTCTTTTTAGCACCCGCGCACGCATTTGTGCGAAAACGCGTTTTAAGCATGCACATGCATCTTTTGGTAGACGCGGATGAAGTTTTCTGCAAAACCACAAGATGTGCGTGCAAATGGTGCTTTTGGCAGAACGCGCACGTGGATTTCTACCAAACGACGTGCTAAGCATGCCGATGCTGCTCTTTTTAGCACCCGCGCACGGATTTGTGCGAAAACGCGTTTTAAGCATGCACATGCATCTTTTGGTAGACGCGGATGAAGTTTTCTGCAAAACCACAAGATGTGCATGCAAATGGTGCTTTTGGCAGAACGCGCACGTGGATTTCTACCAAACGACGTGCTAAGCATGCCGATGCTGCTCTTTTTAGCACCCGCGCACGGATTTGTGCGAAAACGCGTTTTAAGCATGCACATGCATCTTTTGGTAGACGCGGATGAAGTTTTCTGCAAAACCACAAGATGTGCATGCAAATGGTGCTTTTGGCAGAACGCGCACGTGGATTTCTACCAAACGACGTGCTAAGCATGCCGATGCTGCTCTTTTTAGCACCCGCGCACGCATTTGTGCGAAAACGCGTTTTAAGCATGCACATGCATCTTTTGGTAGACGCGGATGAAGTTTTCTGCAAAACCACAAGATGTGCATGCAAATGATGCTTTTTGCGGAACGCGCACGTGGATTTCTACCAGACGACGTGCTAAGCATGCCGATGCTGCTCTTTTTAGCACCCGCGCACGGATTTGTGCGAAAACGCGTTTTAAGCATGCACATGCATCTTTTGGTAGACGCGGATGAAGTTTTCTGCAAAACCACAAGATGTGCATGCAAATGGTGCTTTTGGCAGAACGCGCACGTGGATTTCTACCAAACGACGTGCTAAGCATGCCGATGCTGCTCTTTTTAGCACCCGCGCACGCATTTGTGCGAAAACGCGTTTTAAGCATGCCCATGCATCTTTTGTAGACGCGGATGAAGTTTTCTGCAAAACCACACGATGCGCATGCAAATGGTGCTTTTTGCAGAACGCGCACGTGGATTTCTACCAAACGACGTGCTAAGCATGCCGATGCTACTCTTTTTAGCACCCGCGCACGCATTTGTGCGAAAACGCGTTTTAAGCATGCACATGCATCTTTTGGTAGACGCGGATGAAGTTTTCTGCAAAACCACAAGATGTGCATGCAAATGGTGCTTTTTGCAGAACGCGCACGTGGATTTCTACCAAACGACGTGCTAAGCATGCCGATGCTGCTCTTTTTAGCACCCGCGCACGGATTTGTGCGAAAACGCGTTTTAAGCATGCACATGCATCTTTTGGTAGACGCGGATGAAGTTTTCTGCAAAACCACAAGATGTGCATGCAAATGGTGCTTTTGGCAGAACGCGCACGTGGATTTCTACCAAACGACGTGCTAAGCATGCCGATGCTGCTCTTTTTAGCACCCGCGCACGCATTTGTGCGAAAACGCGTTTTAAGCATGCACATGCATCTTTTGGTAGACGCGGATGAAGTTTTCTGCAAAACCACAAGATGTGCATGCAAATGGTGCTTTTGGCAGAACGCGCACGTGGATTTCTACCAAACGACGTGCTAAGCATGCCGATGCTGCTCTTTTTAGCACCCGCGCACGGATTTGTGCGAAAACGCGTTTTAAGCATGCACATGCATCTTTTGGTAGACGCGGATGAAGTTTTCTGCAAAACCACAAGATGTGCATGCAAATGGTGCTTTTGGCAGAACGCGCACGTGGATTTCTACCAAACGACGTGCTAAGCATGCCGATGCTGCTCTTTTTAGCACCCGCGCACGGATTTGTGCGAAAACGCGTTTTAAGCATGCACATGCATCTTTTGGTAGACGCGGATGAAGTTTTCTGCAAAACCACAAGATGTGCATGCAAATGGTGCTTTTGGCAGAACGCGCACGTGGATTTCTACCAAACGACGTGCTAAGCATGCCGATGCTGCTCTTTTTAGCACCCGCGCACGGATTTGTGCGAAAACGCGTTTTAAGCATGCACATGCATCTTTTGGTAGACGCGGATGAAGTTTTCTGCAAAACCACAAGATGTGCATGCAAATGGTGCTTTTGGCAGAACGCGGACGTGGATTTCTACCAAACGACGTGCTAAGCATGCCGATGCTGCTCTTTTTAGCACCCGCGCACGCATTTGTGCGAAAACGCGTTTTAAGCATGCACATGCATCTTTTGGTAGACGCGGATGAAGTTTTCTGCAAAACCACAAGATGTGCATGCAAATGGTGCTTTTGGCAGAACGCGCACGTGGATTTCTACCAAACGACGTGCTAAGCATGCCGATGCTGCTCTTTTTAGCACCCGCGCACGCATTTGTGCGAAAACGCGTTTTAGGCATGCACATGCATCTTTTGGTAGACGCGGATGAAGTTTTCTGCAAAACCACAAGATGTGCATGCAAATGGTGCTTTTTGCAGAACGCGCACGTGGATTTCTACCAAACGACGTGCTAAGCATGCCGATGCTGCTCTTTTTAGCACCCGCGCACGCATTTGTGCGAAAACGCGTTTTAAGCATGCACATGCATCTTTTGGTAGACGCGGATGAAGTTTTCTGCAAAACCACAAGATGTGCATGCAAATGGTGCTTTTTGCAGAACGCGCACGTGGATTTCTACCAAACGACGTGCTAAGCATGCCGATGCTGCTCTTTTTAGCACCCGCGCACGGATTTGTGCGAAAACGCGTTTTAAGAAAGCACATGCATCTTTTGGTAGACGCGGATGATGTTTTCTGCAAAACCACAAGATGTGCATGCAAATGGTGCTTTTGGCAGAACGCGCACGTGGATTTCTACCAAACGACGTGCTAAGCATGCCGATGCTGCTCTTTTTAGCACCCGCGCACGCATTTGTGCGAAAACGCGTTTTAAGCATGCACATGCATCTTTTGGTAGACGCGGATGAAGTTTTCTGCAAAACCAAAAGATGTGCATGCAAATGGTGCTTTTGGCAGAACGCGGACGTGGATTTCTACCAAACGACGTGCTAAGCATGCCGATGCTGCTCTTTTTAGCACCCGCGCACGCATTTGTGCGAAAACGCGTTTTAAGCATGCACATGCATCTTTTGGTAGACGCGGATGAAGTTTTCTGCAAAACCACAAGATGTGCATGCAAATGGTGCTTTTGGCAGAACGCGCACGTGGATTTCTACCAAACGACGTGCTAAGCATGCCGATGCTGCTCTTTTTAGCACCCGCGCACGGATTTGTGCGAAAACGCGTTTTAAGCATGCACATGCATCTTTTGGTAGACGCGGATGAAGTTTTCTGCAAAACCACAAGATGTGCATGCAAATGGTGCTTTTGGCAGAACGCGCACGTGGATTTCTACCAAACGACGTGCTAAGCATGCCGATGCTGCTCTTTTTAGCACCCGCGCACGCATTTGTGCGAAAACGCGTTTTAAGCATGCACATGCATCTTTTGGTAGACGCGGATGAAGTTTTCTGCAAAACCACAAGATGTGCATGCAAATGGTGCTTTTGGCAGAACGCGCACGTGGATTTCTACCAAACGACGTGCTAAGCATGCCGATGCTGCTCTTTTTAGCACCCGCGCACGGATTTGTGCGAAAACGCGTTTTAAGCATGCACATGCATCTTTTGGTAGACGCGGATGAAGTTTTCTGCAAAACCACAAGATGTGCATGCAAATGGTGCTTTTGGCAGAACGCGCACGTGGATTTCTACCAAACGACGTGCTAAGCATGCCGATGCTGCTCTTTTTAGCACCCGCGCACGGATTTGTGCGAAAACGCGTTTTAAGCATGCACATGCATCTTTTGGTAGACGCGGATGAAGTTTTCTGCAAAACCACAAGATGTGCATGCAAATGGTGCTTTTGGCAGAACGCGCACGTGGATTTCTACCAAACGACGTGCTAAGCATGCCGATGCTGCTCTTTTTAGCACCCGCGCACGGATTTGTGCGAAAACGCGTTTTAAGCATGCACATGCATCTTTTGGTAGACGCGGATGAAGTTTTCTGCAAAACCACAAGATGTGCATGCAAATGGTGCTTTTGGCAGAACGCGCACGTGGATTTCTACCAAACGACGTGCTAAGCATGCCGATGCTGCTCTTTTTAGCACCCGCGCACGCATTTGTGCGAAAACGCGTTTTAGGCATGCACATGCATCTTTTGGTAGACGCGGATGAAGTTTTCTGCAAAACCACAAGATGTGCATGCAAATGGTGCTTTTTGCAGAACGCGCACGTGGATTTCTACCAAACGACGTGCTAAGCATGCCGATGCTGCTCTTTTTAGCACCCGCGCACGCATTTGTGCGAAAACGCGTTTTAAGCATGCACATGCATCTTTTGGTAGACGCGGATGAAGTTTTCTGCAAAACCACAAGATGTGCATGCAAATGGTGCTTTTTGCAGAACGCGCACGTGGATTTCTACCAAACGACGTGCTAAGCATGCCGATGCTGCTCTTTTTAGCACCCGCGCACGGATTTGTGCGAAAACGCGTTTTAAGAAAGCACATGCATCTTTTGGTAGACGCGGATGAAGTTTTCTGCAAAACCACAAGATGTGCATGCAAATGGTGCTTTTTGCAGAACGCGCACGTGGATTTCTACCAAACGACGTGCTAAGCATGCCGATGCTGCTCTTTTTAGCACCCGCGCACGCATTTGTGCGAAAACGCGTTTTAAGCATGCACATGCATCTTTTGGTAGACGCGGATGAAGTTTTCTGCAAAACCAAAAGATGTGCATGCAAATGGTGCTTTTGGCAGAACGCGCACGTGGATTTCTACCAAACGACGTGCTAAGCATGCCGATGCTGCTCTTTTTAGCACCCGCGCACGGATTTGTGCGAAAACGCGTTTTAAGCACGCACATGCATCTTTTGGTAGACGCGGATGAAGTTTTCTGCAAAACAACAAGATGTGCATGCAAATGGTGCTTTTTGCAGAACGCGCACGTGGATTTCTACCAAACGACGTGCTAAGCATGCCGATGCTGCTCTTTTTAGCACCCGCGCACGGATTTGTGCGAAAACGCGTTTTAAGCATGCACATGCATCTTTTGGTAGACGCGGATGAAGTTTTCTGCAAAACCACACGATGTGCATGCAAATGGTGCTTTTGGCAGAACGCGCACGTGGATTTCTACCAAACGACGTGCTAAGCATGCCGATGCTGCTCTTTTTAGCACCCGCGCACGCATTTGTGCGAAAACGCGTTTTAAGCATGCACATGCATCTTTTGGTAGACGCGGATGAAGTTTTCTGCAAAACCACAAGATGTGCATGCAAATGGTGCTTTTGGCAGAACGCGCACGTGGATTTCTACCAAACGACGTGCTAAGCATGCCGATGCTGCTCTTTTTAGCACCCGCGCACGGATTTGTGCGAAAACGCGTTTTAAGCATGCACATGCATCTTTTGGTAGACGCGGATGAAGTTTTCTGCAAAACCACAAGATGTGCATGCAAATGGTGCTTTTGGCAGAACGCGCACGTGGATTTCTACCAAACGACGTGCTAAGCATGCCGATGCTGCTCTTTTTAGCACCCGCGCACGGATTTGTGCGAAAACGCGTTTTAAGCATGCACATGCATCTTTTGGTAGACGCGGATGAAGTTTTCTGCAAAACCACAAGATGTGCATGCAAATGGTGCTTTTGGCAGAACGCGCACGTGGATTTCTACCAAACGACGTGCTAAGCATGCCGATGCTGCTCTTTTTAGCACCCGCGCACGGATTTGTGCGAAAACGCGTTTTAAGCATGCACATGCATCTTTTGGTAGACGCGGATGAAGTTTTCTGCAAAACCACAAGATGTGCATGCAAATGGTGCTTTTGGCAGAACGCGGACGTGGATTTCTACCAAACGACGTGCTAAGCATGCCGATGCTGCTCTTTTTAGCACCCGCGCACGCATTTGTGCGAAAACGCGTTTTAAGCATGCACATGCATCTTTTGGTAGACGCGGATGAAGTTTTCTGCAAAACCACAAGATGTGCATGCAAATGGTGCTTTTGGCAGAACGCGCACGTGGATTTCTACCAAACGACGTGCTAAGCATGCCGATGCTGCTCTTTTTAGCACCCGCGCACGCATTTGTGCGAAAACGCGTTTTAAGCATGCACTTGCATCTTTTGGTAGACGCGGATGAAGTTTTCTGCAAAACCACAAGATGTGCATGCAAATGGTGCTTTTTGCAGAACGCGCACGTGGATTTCTACCAAACGACGTGCTAAGCATGCCGATGCTGCTCTTTTTAGCACCCGCGCACGCATTTGTGCGAAAACGCGTTTTAAGCATGCACATGCATCTTTTGGTAGACGCGGATGAAGTTTTCTGCAAAACCACAAGATGTGCATGCAAATGGTGCTTTTTGCAGAACGCGCACGTGGATTTCTACCAAACGACGTGCTAAGCATGCCGATGCTGCTCTTTTTAGCACCCGCGCACGGATTTGTGCGAAAACGCGTTTTAAGCATGCACATGCATCTTTTGGTAGACGTGGATGAAGTTTTCTGCAAAACCACAAGATGTGCATGCAAATGGTGCTTTTGGAAGAACGCGCACGTGGATTTCTACCAAACGACGTGCTAAGCATGCCGATGCTGCTCTTTTTAGCACCCGCGCACGCATTTGTGCGAAAACGCGTTTTAAGCATGCACATGCATCTTTTGGTAGACGCGGATGAAGTTTTCTGCAAAACCAAAAGATGTGCATGCAAATGGTGCTTTTGGCAGAACGCGCACGTGGATTTCTACCAAACGACGTGCTAAGCATGCCGATGCTGCTCTTTTTAGCACCCGCGCACGGATTTGTGCGAAAACGCGTTTTAAGCACGCACATGCATCTTTTGGTAGACGCGGATGAAGTTTTCTGCAAAACAACAAGATGTGCATGCAAATGGTGCTTTTTGCAGAACGCGCCCGTGGATTTCTACCAAACGACGTGCTAAGCATGCCGATGCTGCTCTTTTTAGCACCCGCGCACGCATTTGTGCGAAAACGCGTTTTAAGCATGCACATGCATCTTTTGGTAGACGCGGATGAAGTTTTCTGCAAAACCACAAGATGTGCATGCAAATGGTGCTTTTGGCAGAACGCGCACGTGGATTTCTACCAAACGACGTGCTAAGCATGCCGATGCTGCTCTTTTTAGCACCCGCGCACGCATTTGTGCGAAAACGCGTTTTAAGCATGCACTTGCATCTTTTGGTAGACGCGGATGAAGTTTTCTGCAAAACCACAAGATGTGCATGCAAATGGTGCTTTTGCAGAACGCGCACGTGGATTTCTACCAAACGACGTGCTAAGCATGCCGATGCTGCTCTTTTTAGCACCCGCGCACGCATTTGTGCGAAAACGCGTTTTAAGCATGCACATGCATCTTTTGGTAGACGCGGATGAAGTTTTCTGCAAAACCAAAAGATGTGCATGCAAATGGTGCTTTTGGCAGAACGCGCACGTGGATTTCTACCAAACGACGTGCTAAGCATGCCGATGCTGCTCTTTTTAGCACCCGCGCACGGATTTGTGCGAAAACGCGTTTTAAGCATGCACATGCATCTTTGGTAGACGCGGATGAAGTTTTCTGCAAAACCACAAGATGTGCATGCAAATGGTGCTTTTGGCAGAACGCGGACGTGGATTTCTACCAAACGACGTGCTAAGCATGCCGATGCTGCTCTTTTTAGCACCCGCGCACGCATTTGTGCGAAAACGCGTTTTAAGCATGCACATGCATCTTTTGGTAGACGCGGATGAAGTTTTCTGCAAAACCACAAGATGTGCATGCAAATGGTGCTTTTGGCAGAACGCGCACGTGGATTTCTACCAAACGACGTGCTAAGCATGCCGATGCTGCTCTTTTTAGCACCCGCGCACGCATTTGTGCGAAAACGCGTTTTAAGCATGCACTTGCATCTTTTGGTAGACGCGGATGAAGTTTTCTGCAAAACCACAAGATGTGCATGCAAATGGTGCTTTTTGCAGAACGCGCACGTGGATTTCTACCAAACGACGTGCTAAGCATGCCGATGCTGCTCTTTTTAGCACCCGCGCACGCATTTGTGCGAAAACGCGTTTTAAGCATGCACATGCATCTTTTGGTAGACGCGGATGAAGTTTTCTGCAAAACCACAAGATGTGCATGCAAATGGTGCTTTTTGCAGAACGCGCACGTGGATTTCTACCAAACGACGTGCTAAGCATGCCGATGCTGCTCTTTTTAGCACCCCGCGCACGGATTTGTGCGAAAACGCGTTTTAAGCATGCACATGCATCTTTTGGTAGACGCGGATGAAGTTTTCTGCAAAACCACAAGATGTGCATGCAAATGGTGCTTTTGGCAGAACGCGCACGTGGATTTCTACCAAACGACGTGCTAAGCATGCCGATGCTGCTCTTTTTAGCACCCGCGCACGGATTTGTGCGAAAACGCGTTTTAAGCATGCACATGCATCTTTTGGTAGACGCGGATGAAGTTTTCTGCAAAACCACAAGATGTGCATGCAAATGGTGCTTTTGGCAGAACGCGCACGTGGATTTCTACCAAACGACGTGCTAAGCATGCCGATGCTGCTCTTTTTAGCACCCGCGCACGGATTTGTGCGAAAACGCGTTTTAAGCACGCACATGCATCTTTTGGTAGACGCGGATGAAGTTTTCTGCAAAACAACAAGATGTGCATGCAAATGGTGCTTTTTGCAGAACGCGCCCGTGGATTTCTACCAAACGACGTGCTAAGCATGCCGATGCTGCTCTTTTTAGCACCCGCGCACGCATTTGTGCGAAAACGCGTTTTTAAGCATGCACATGCATCTTTTGGTAGACGCGGATGAAGTTTTCTGCAAAACCACAAGATGTGCATGCAAATGGTGCTTTTTGCAGAACGCGCACGTGGATTTCTACCAAACGACGTGCTAAGCATGCCGATGCTGCTCTTTTTAGCACCCGCGCACGGATTTGTGCGAAAACGCGTTTTAAGCATGCACATGCATCTTTTGGTAGACGCGGATGAAGTTTTCTGCAAAACCACAAGATGTGCATGCAAATGGTGCTTTTGGCAGAACGCGCACGTGGATTTCTACCAAACGACGTGCTAAGCATGCCGATGCTGCTCTTTTTAGCACCCGCGCACGCATTTGTGCGAAAACGCGTTTTAAGCATGCACATGCATCTTTTGGTAGACGCGGATGAAGTTTTCTGCAAAACCACAAGATGTGCATGCAAATGGTGCTTTTGGCAGAACGCGCACGTGGATTTCTACCAAACGACGTGCTAAGCATGCCGATGCTGCTCTTTTTAGCACCCGCGCACGGATTTGTGCGAAAACGCGTTTTAAGCATGCACATGCATCTTTTGGTAGACGCGGATGAAGTTTTCTGCAAAACCACAAGATGTGCATGCAAATGGTGCTTTTGGCAGAACGCGCACGTGGATTTCTACCAAACGACGTGCTAAGCATGCCGATGCTGCTCTTTTTAGCACCCGCGCACGGATTTGTGCGAAAACGCGTTTTAAGCATGCACATGCATCTTTTGGTAGACGCGGATGAAGTTTTCTGCAAAACCACAAGATGTGCATGCAAATGGTGCTTTTGGCAGAACGCGCACGTGGATTTCTACCAAACGACGTGCTAAGCATGCCGATGCTGCTCTTTTTAGCACCCGCGCACGGATTTGTGCGAAAACGCGTTTTAAGCATGCACATGCATCTTTTGGTAGACGCGGATGAAGTTTTCTGCAAAACCACAAGATGTGCATGCAAATGGTGCTTTTGGCAGAACGCGGACGTGGATTTCTACCAAACGACGTGCTAAGCATGCCGATGCTGCTCTTTTTAGCACCCGCGCACGCATTTGTGCGAAAACGCGTTTTAAGCATGCACATGCATCTTTTGGTAGACGCGGATGAAGTTTTCTGCAAAACCACAAGATGTGCATGCAAATGGTGCTTTTGGCAGAACGCGCACGTGGATTTCTACCAAACGACGTGCTAAGCATGCCGATGCTGCTCTTTTTAGCACCCGCGCACGCATTTGTGCGAAAACGCGTTTTAAGCATGCACATGCATCTTTTGGTAGACGCGGATGAAGTTTTCTGCAAAACCACAAGATGTGCATGCAAATGGTGCTTTTTGCAGAACGCGCACGTGGATTTCTACCAAACGACGTGCTAAGCATGCCGATGCTGCTCTTTTTAGCACCCGCGCACGCATTTGTGCGAAAACGCGTTTTAAGCATGCACATGCATCTTTTGGTAGACGCGGATGAAGTTTTCTGCAAAACCACAAGATGTGCATGCAAATGGTGCTTTTTGCAGAACGCGCACGTGGATTTCTACCAAACGACGTGCTAAGCATGCCGATGCTGCTCTTTTTAGCACCCGCGCACGGATTTGTGCGAAAACGCGTTTTAAGCATGCACATGCATCTTTTGGTAGACGCGGATGAAGTTTTCTGAAAAACCACAAGATGTGCATGCAAATGGTGCTTTTGGCAGAACGCGCACGTGGATTTCTACCAAACGACGTGCTAAGCATGCCGATGCTGCTCTTTTTAGCACCCGCGCACGCATTTGTGCGAAAACGCGTTTTAAGCATGCACATGCATCTTTTGGTAGACGCGGATGAAGTTTTCTGCAAAACCAAAAGATGTGCATGCAAATGGTGCTTTTGGCAGAACGCGCACGTGGATTTCTACCAAACGACGTGCTAAGCATGCCGATGCTGCTCTTTTTAGCACCCGCGCACGCATTTGTGCGAAAACGCGTTTTAAGTGCACATGCATCTTTTGGTAGACGCGGATGAAGTTTTCTGCAAAACCACAAGATGTGCATGCAAATGGTGCTTTTGGCAGAACGCGCAAGTGGATTTCTACCAAACGACGTGCTAAGCATGCCGATGCTGCTCTTTTTAGCACCCGCGCACGCATTTGTGCGAAAACGCGTTTTAAGCATGCACATGCATCTTTTGGTAGACGCGGATGAAGTTTTCTGCAAAACCACAAGATGTGCATGCAAATGGTGCTTTTGGCAGAACGCGCACGTGGATTTCTACCAAACGACGTGCTAAGCATGCCGATGCTGCTCTTTTTAGCACCCGCGCACGGATTTGTGCGAAAACGCGTTTTAAGCATGCACATGCATCTTTTGGTAGACGCGGATGAAGTTTTCTGCAAAACCACAAGATGTTCATGCAAATGGTGCTTTTGGCAGAACGCGCACGTGGATTTCTACCAAACGACGTGCTAAGCATGCCGATGCTGCTCTTTTTAGCACCCGCGCACGGATTTGTGCAAAAACGCGTTTTAAGCATGCACATGCATCTTTTGGTAGACGCGGATGAAGTTTTCTGCAAAACCACAATATGTGCATGCAAATGGTGCTTTTTGCAGAACGCGCACGTGGATTTCTACCAGACGACGTGCTAAGCATGCCGATGCTGCTCTTTTTAGCACCCGCGCACGGATTTGTGCGAAAACGCGTTTTAAGCATGCACATGCATGATTTGGTAGACGCGGATGAAGTTTTCTGCAAAACCACAAGATGTGCATGCAAATGGTGCTTTTGGCAGAACGCACACGTGGATTTCTACCAAACGACGTGCTAAGCATGCCGATGCTGCTCTTTTTAGCACCCGCGCACGCATTTGTGCGAAAACGCGTTTTAAGCATGCACATGCATCTTTTGGTAGACGCGGATGAAGTTTTCTGCAAAACCACAAGATGTGCATGCAAATGGTGCTTTTGGCAGAACGCGCACGTGGATTTCTACCAAACGACGTGCTAAGCATGCCGATGCTGCTCTTTTTAGCACCCGCGCACGCATTTGTGCGAAAACGCGTTTTAAGCATGCACATGCATCTTTTGGTAGACGCGGATGAAGTTTTCTGCAAAACCACAAGATGTGCATGCAAATGGTGCTTTTGGCAGAACGCGCACGTGGATTTCTACCAAACGACGTGCTAAGCATGCCGATGCTGCTCTTTTTAGCACCCGCGCACGGATTTGTGCGAAAACGCGTTTTAAGCATGCACATGCATCTTTTGGTAGACGCGGATGAAGTTTTCTGCAAAACCAGAAGATGTGCATGCAAATGGTGCTTTTGGCAGAACGCGCACGTGGATTTCTACCAAACGACGCGCTAAGCATGCCGATGCTGCTCTTTTTAGCACCCGCGCACGGATTTGTGCGAAAACGCGTTTTAAGCATGCACATGCATCTTTTGGTAGACGCGGATGAAGTTTTCTGCAAAACCACAAGATGTGCATGCAAATGGTGCTTTTGGCAGAACGCGCACGTGGATTTCTACCAAACGACGTGCTAAGCATGCCGATGCTGCTCTTTTTAGCACCCGCGCACGGATTTGTGCAAAAACGCGTTTTAAGCATGCACATGCATCTTTTGGTAGACGCGGATGAAGTTTTCTGCAAAACCACAATATGTGCATGCAAATGGTGCTTTTTGCAGAACGCGCACGTGGATTTCTACCAGACGACGTGCTAAGCATGCCGATGCTGCTCTTTTTAGCACCCGCGCACGGATTTGTGCGAAAACGCGTTTTAAGCATGCACATGCATGATTTGGTAGACGCGGATGAAGTTTTCTGCAAAACCACAAGATGTGCATGCAAATGGTGCTTTTGGCAGAACGCACACGTGGATTTCTACCAAACGACGTGCTAAGCATGCCGATGCTGCTCTTTTTAGCACCCGCGCACGCATTTGTGCGAAAACGCGTTTTAAGCATGCACATGCATCTTTTGGTAGACGCGGATGAAGTTTTCTGCAAAACCACAAGATGTGCATGCAAATGGTGCTTTTGGCAGAACGCGCACGTGGATTTCTACCAAACGACTTGCTAAGCATGCCGATGCTACTCTTTTTAGCACCCGCGCACGCATTTGTGCGAAAACGCGTTTTAAGCATGCACATGCATCTTTTGGTAGACGCGGATGAAGTTTTCTGCAAAACCACAAGATGTGCATGCAAATGGTGCTTTTTGCAGAACGCGCACGTGGATTTCTACCAAACGACGTGCTAAGCATGCCGATGCTGCTCTTTTTAGCACCCGCGCACGCATTTGTGCGAAAACGCGTTTTAAGCATGCACATGCATCTTTTGGTAGACGCGG
Organism: Dermacentor andersoni; assembly: GCF_023375885.2. Lineage (NCBI taxonomy): Eukaryota > Metazoa > Arthropoda > Arachnida > Ixodida > Ixodidae > Dermacentor > Dermacentor andersoni. Next base: position 5,682 of record NW_027314930.1, on the reverse strand, counting down.
ATGAAGTTTTCTGCAAAACCACAAAATGTGCATGCAAATGGTGCTTTTGGCAGAACGCGCACGTGGATTTCTACCAAACGACGTGCTAAGCATGCCGATGCTGCTCTTTTTAGCACCCGCGCACGCATTTGTGCGAAAACGCGTTTTAAGCATGCACATGCATCTTTTAGTAGACGCGGATGAAGTTTTCTGCAAAACCACAAGATGTGCATGCAAATGGTGCTTTTGGCAGAACGCGCACGTGGATTTCTACCAAACGACGTGCTAAGCATGCCGATGCTGCTCTTTTTAGCACCCGCGCACGGATTTGTGCGAAAACGCGTTTTAAGCATGCACATGCATCTTTTGGTAGACGCGGATGAAGTTTTCTGCAAAACCACAAGATGTGCATGCAAATGGTGCTTTTGGCAGAACGCGCACGTGGATTTCTACCAAACGACGTGCTAAGCATGCCGATGCTGCTCTTTTTAGCACCCGCGCACGCATTTGTGCGAAAACGCGTTTTAAGCATGCACATGCATCTTTTGGTAGACGCGGATGAAGTTTTCTGCAAAACCACAAGATGTGCATGCAAATGGTGCTTTTGGCAGAACGCGCACGTGGATTTCTACCAAACGACGTGCTAAGCATGCCGATGCTGCTCTTTTTAGCACCCGCGCACGGATTTGTGCGAAAACGCGTTTTAAGCATGCACATGCATCTTTTGGTAGACGCGGATGAAGTTTTCTGCAAAACCAGACGATGTGCATGCAAATGGTGCTTTTGGCAGAACGCGCACGTGGATTTCTACCAAACGACGCGCTAAGCATGCCGATGCTGCTCTTTTTAGCACCCGCGCACGGATTTGTGCGAAAACGCGTTTTAAGCACGCACATGCATCTTTTGGTAGACGCGGATGAAGTTTTCTGCAAAACCACAAGATGTGCATGCAAATGGTGCTTTTGGCAGAACGCGCACGTGGATTTCTACCAAACGACGTGCTAAGCATGCCGATGCTGCTCTTTTTAGCACCCGCGCACGGATTTGTGCAAAAACGCGTTTTAAGCATGCACATGCATCTTTTGGTAGACGCGGATGAAGTTTTCTGCAAAACCACAATATGTGCATGCAAATGGTGCTTTTTGCAGAACGCGCACGTGGATTTCTACCAGACGACGTGCTAAGCATGCCGATGCTGCTCTTTTTAGCACCCGCGCACGGATTTTTGCGAAAACGCGTTTTAAGCATGCACATGCATGATTTCGTAGACGCGGATGAAGTTTTCTGCAAAACCACAAGATGTGCATGCAAATGGTGCTTTTGGCAGAACGCACACGTGGATTTCTACCAAACGACGTGCTAAGCATGCCGATGCTGCTCTTTTTAGCACCCGCGCACGCATTTGTGCGAAAACGCGTTTTAAGCATGCACATGCATCTTTTGGTAGACGCGGATGAAGTTTTCTGCAAAACCACAAGATGTGCATGCAAATGGTGCTTTTTGCAGAACGCGCACGTGGATTTCTACCAGACGACGTGCTAAGCATGCCGATGCTGCTCTTTTTAGCACCCGCGCACGGATTTGTGCGAAAACGCGTTTTAAGCATGCACATGCATGATTTGGTAGACGCGGATGAAGTTTTCTGCAAAACCACAAGATGTGCATGCAAATGGTGCTTTTGGCAGAACGCACACGTGGATTTCTACCAAACGACGTGCTAAGCATGCCGATGCTGCTCTTTTTAGCACCCGCGCACGCATTTGTGCGAAAACGCGTTTTAAGCATGCACATGCATCTTTTGGTAGACGCGGATGAAGTTTTCTGCAAAACCACAAGATGTGCATGCAAATGGTGCTTTTGGCAGAACGCGCACGTGGATTTCTACCAAACGACTTGCTAAGCATGCCGATGCTACTCTTTTTAGCACCCGCGCACGCATTTGTGCGAAAACGCGTTTTAAGCATGCACATGCATCTTTTGGTAGACGCGGATGAAGTTTTCTGCAAAACCACAAGATGTGCATGCAAATGGTGCTTTTTGCAGAACGCGCACGTGGATTTCTACCAAACGACGTGCTAAGCATGCCGATGCTGCTCTTTTTAGCACCCGCGCACGCATTTGTGCGAAAACGCGTTTTAAGCATGCACATGCATCTTTTGGTAGACGCGGATGAAGTTTTCTGCAAAACCACAAGATGTGCATGCAAATGGTGCTTTTGGCAGAACGCGCACGTGGATTTCTACCAAACGACGTGCTAAGCATGCCGATGCTGCTCTTTTTAGCACCCGCGCACGCATTTGTGCGAAAACGCGTTTTAAGCATGCACATGCATCTTTTGGTAGACGCGGATGAAGTTTTCTGCAAAACCACAAGATGTGCATGCAAATGGTGCTTTTGGCAGAACGCGCACGTGGATTTCTACCAAACGACGTGCTAAGCATGCCGATGCTGCTCTTTTTAGCACCCGCGCACGGATTTGTGCGAAAACGCGTTTTAAGCATGCACATGCATCTTTTGGTAGACGCGGATGAAGTTTTCTGCAAAACCACAAGATGTGCATGCAAATGGTGCTTTTGGCAGAACGCGCACGTGGATTTCTACCAAACGACGTGCTAAGCATGCCGATGCTGCTCTTTTTAGCACCCGCGCACGCATTTGTGCGAAAACGCGTTTTAAGCATGCACATGCATCTTTTGGTAGACGCGGATGAAGTTTTCTGCAAAACCACAAGATGTGCATGCAAATGGTGCTTTTGGCAGAACGCGCACGTGGATTTCTACCAAACGACGTGCTAAGCATGCCGATGCTGCTCTTTTTAGCACCCGCGCACGGATTTGTGCGAAAACGCGTTTTGAGCATGCACATGCATCTTTTGGTAGACGCGGATGAAGTTTTCTGCAAAACCAGAAGATGTGCATGCAAATGGTGCTTTTGGCAGAACGCGCACGTGGATTTCTACCAAACGACGCGCTAAGCATGCCGATGCTGCTCTTTTTAGCACCCGCGCACGGATTTGTGCGAAAAACGCGTTTTAAGCACGCACATGCATCTTTTGGTAGACGCGGATGAAGTTTTCTGCAAAACCACAAGATGTGCATGCAAATGGTGCTTTTGGCAGAACGCGCACGTGGATTTCTACCAAACGACGTGCTAAGCATGCCGATGCTGCTCTTTTTAGCACCCGCGCACGGATTTGTGCAAAAACGCGTTTTAAGCATGCACATGCATCTTTTGGTAGACGCGGATGAAGTTTTCTGCAAAACCACAATATGTGCATGCAAATGGTGCTTTTTGCAGAACGCGCACGTGGATTTCTACCAGACGACGTGCTAAGCATGCCGATGCTGCTCTTTTTAGCACCCGCGCACGGATTTTTGCGAAAACGCGTTTTAAGCATGCACATGCATGATTTCGTAGACGCGGATGAAGTTTTCTGCAAAACCACAAGATGTGCATGCAAATGGTGCTTTTGGCAGAACGCACACGTGGATTTCTACCAAACGACGTGCTAAGCATGCCGATGCTGCTCTTTTTAGCACCCGCGCACGCATTTGTGCGAAAACGCGTTTTAAGCATGCACATGCATCTTTTGGTAGACGCGGATGAAGTTTTCTGCAAAACCACAAGATGTGCATGCAAATGGTGCTTTTGGCAGAACGCGCACGTGGATTTCTACCAAACGACTTGCTAAGCATGCCGATGCTACTCTTTTTAGCACCCGCGCACGCATTTGTGCGAAAACGCGTTTTAAGCATGCACATGCATCTTTTGGTAGACGCGGATGAAGTTTTCTGCAAAACCACAAGATGTGCATGCAAATGGTGCTTTTTGCAGAACGCGCACGTGGATTTCTACCAAACGACGTGCTAAGCATGCCGATGCTGCTCTTTTTAGCACCCGCGCACGGATTTATGCGAAAACGCGTTTTAAGCATGCACATGCATCTTTTGGTAGACGCTGATGAAGTTTTCTGCAAAACCACAAGATGTGCATGCAAATGGTGCTTTTGGTAGAACGCGCACGTGGATTTCTACCAAACGACGTGCTAAGCATGCCGATGCTGCTCTTTTTAGCACCCGCGCACGCATTTGTGCGAAAACGCGTTTTAAGAATGCACATGCATCTTTTGGTAGACGCGGATGAAGTTTTCTGCAAAACCACAAGATGTGCATGCAAATGGTGCTTTTGGCAGAACGCGCACGTGGATTTCTACCAAACGACGTGCTAAGCATGCCGATGCTGCTCTTTTTAGCACCCGCGCACGGATTTGTGCGAAAACGCGTTTTAAGCATGCACATGCATCTTTGGTAGACGCGGATGAAGTTTTCTGCAAAAGCACAAGATGTGCATGCAAATGGTGCTTTTGGCAGAACGCGCACGTGGATTTCTACCAAACGACGTGCTAAGCATGCCGATGCTGCTCTTTTTAGCACCCGCGCACGGATTTGTGCGAAAACACGTTTTAAGCATGCACATGCATCTTTTGGTAGACGCGGATGAAGTTTTCTGCAAAACCACAAGATGTGCATGCAAATGGTGCTTTTGGCAGAACGCGCACGTGGATTTCTACCAAACGACGTGCTAAGCATGCCGATGCTGCTCTTTTTAGCACCCGCGCACGGATTTGTGCGAAAACGCGTTTTAAGCATGCACATGCATCTTTTGGTAGACGCGGATGAAGTTTTCTGCAAAACCACAAGATGTGCATGCAAATGGTGCTTTTGGCAGAACGCGCACGTGGATTTATACCAAACGACTTGCTAAGCATGCCGATGCTACTCTTTTTAGCACCCGCGCACGCATTTGTGCGAAAACGCGTTTTAAAGCATGCACATGCATCTTTTGGTAGACGCGGATGAAGTTTTCTGCAAAACCACAAGATGTGCATGCAAATGGTGCTTTTTGCAGAACGCGCACGTGGATTTCTACAAACGACGTGCTAAGCATGCCGATGCTGCTCTTTTTAGCACCCGCGCACGCATTTGTGCGAAAACGCGTTTTAAGCATGCACATGCATCTTTTGGTAGACGCGGATGAAGTTTTCTGCAAAACCACAAGATGTGCATGCAAATGGTGCTTTTGGCAGAACGCGCACGTGGATTTCTACCAAACGACGTGCTAAGCATGCCGATGCTGCTCTTTTTAGCACCCGCGCACGCATTTGTGCGAAAACGCGTTTTAAGCATGCACATGCATCTTTTGGTAGACGCGGATGAAGTTTTCTGCAAAACCACAAGATGTGCATGCAAATGGTGCTTTTGGCAGAACGCGCACGTGGATTTCTACCAAACGACGTGCTAAGCATGCCGATGCTGCTCTTTTTAGCACCCGCGCACGCATTTGTGCGAAAACGCGTTTTAAGCATGCACATGCATCTTTTGGTAGACGCGGATGAAGTTTTCTGCAAAACCACAAGATGTGCATGCAAATGGTGCTTTTGGCAGAACGCGCACGTGGATTTCTACCAAACGACGTGCTAAGCATGCCGATGCTGCTCTTTTTAGCACCCGCGCACGCATTTGTGCGAAAACGCGTTTTAAGCATGCACATGCATCTTTTGGTAGACGCGGATGAAGTTTTCTGCAAAACCACAAGATGTGCATGCAAATGGTGCTTTTGGCAGAACGCGCACGTGGATTTCTACCAAACGACGTGCTAAGCATGCCGATGCTGCTCTTTTTAGCACCATCTGTCTCGCGTGTG